>NW_013620255.1:0-1113 GCF_000695525.1 Brassica oleracea var. oleracea
AGTCATGAACAAGCAGTCTGCTTTCGCGCTTCGCTGTCGATCGACGACAAGTGATGTTTGTCAATCAACGGTTGACTCTGAATGTCGACCATGGCTTGTTCAAAGAACAGCTACTAGTTTCTTCTGTCTTTATCTTCAAAATGCTCTATAATCACCATATTTCTCCAAAACATACATAAACTTGTAAATACTCTAAAAAACACTCCAAAACATAACTAAAACACTTATACACCATGGCTGAAAATTGATATAATCCATGGCATATCAATATGACTTGAGATATAATTTGATCAAACATTTGAAACTGGTGATCTTGTCTGGAAATATTGGTTGAGAGCTGATATATCTCTGTCTATATCTTTTAGGTTTAGTGTAGATTCAGTAGAGAATTATGATCTCGACTCTATGATGTAGCTACATACATGGTTTTCAGACTTTTGTTAATGTTAATTTTGAGTGTTGCGCAGATGTACTGGTCTTGATAGTACTGATGATGGAAATATTGGTTGCGAGCTGATATATCTTAAGCTTGTTATCTTTAAAACTTTGTTACCGATGCTTTCGAAACATTGTTATTGTCGCTTTTGAAACTTTATATCACATTGTTATGTGGGTTCTCATCTTTTAGATTTAAATATTTTGAAATTTTATATCACATTCTATTGTGGGTTCTCATATTTTAGATTTAAATATTTTGAAACTTATAAATTTATGTATTTATGAATATCAAAATGCAAATAAATAAACATTTATAAATGTCAAAATGCTAATTTTAAAATAATTCTAGTGTAAATATATTTTATACTAAATAATAAAAGCAAACATAGTATATTTCATACTAAATAATAAAAGCAAACATAGTTAAATTTATATTAAACATATGATTAAATCAAAACAAAAGTATATTAGTAACTAGGGTCGCGGGTAAGCAAATTAATGAAATAATGAAAATATATTTTAAATTTTAATGAAATTTTTAGTTTATTTTAATTATGATTATTACTATTTTTTCTATTTCTTATACAAATTATATTTTTTACTATATTAAAACAATTCATTTAAAATATAAATATTGTACCTTATTCACAATATTTGCTTTTACTGAATTTGATA
>NW_013620256.1:0-1112 GCF_000695525.1 Brassica oleracea var. oleracea
AAACATGTTGGTCCAATTCGATTTTTATATCTCACTAGAAACATTTACTACCAACTATATGATATAATATGATATTAACTAAATCAAGGTGACTATTTATTATATATTATTTCCTTAAATAAAACCTACGGAATTACCTAATGTGATTATGATATAGTAATTAATGATTTTAAATAATGAAGATTTGCTAATAATTTGTATGCTTCCTATCATTTTTGTTTAATTCTTTACTATTAAAGTAAACTACACAATTACATTAATCATATTTTAAAAATTTAGATTTTTTTTGTATATGTTGTATTTTGAATTTTTCAAAACGAGTATAAATTACTAAAACTGTTAAAAGTCTCACATAAACTTTTGTGATCAATGTTTAAATTTTTTTCTATAATAAGATACAATGATAATATAAATAATTTTATTTTAATAGGTGTTTATGTTAATATATATAAATATACTTCATATCGTTTAAAATTAATTATATATCATATATAATAGATGAGATTGATTATTTTGATTAATTTATTCTAAAATGATTGCGAATAAACAAGAGCGGTCGTTTGATTTATATGTGCAAACCAATTTATTACAAAATAGTAACTGATTTCTTAGTTATTTCATATATAATTATTATTTTATTATTTCACAATATGCAGAAAAATATAAAATAAATATTTATTCTGTACAAGACGCAGATCTTAACCTAAGTATGCATCTCTTTAATAATTTTGAATCCTAAACATTTTCTAAATCTCAAGCCAAAATAAAAGATAGAAATGAGAATAAACTCAAAAGTCAATATTTATATCGAGCAATAACCAAAATGAGACAAAAAAGAGAAAAATATCGAAGATAAATAGGATTGGCACGTAAACGTAAACTTTTCATAACCATAATTAACTTTTAAATTGCTAAATCATGATATAAAACCGAGCTGACATAGTTTCTTTGTAACCAAATAGTAGGCATGAGATTCTTCGGCCTAAACGTTAAGTTTTTATGCGATAAATAATTTTTTGACCTAAAATATTTTGAAAAATAAGATGAGTTCATAAATTTATGTAGTTAACAAATATATTAATTCGATCAATAATATAATTTTTTTGAATTCG
>NW_013620257.1:0-1112 GCF_000695525.1 Brassica oleracea var. oleracea
AATATTGTCGTATTTTTTGAAATTTTCTCAAAATCCATGTGTTAACCACTACGAAAATATTGAGTTTTTTTAAAAAATGTTTTATATATTGAAGCCTATAATCTTTAATGTTGTTTTAAAATTTCTAACCACCTTCTACATTTTTATTAATTATTTTAAGCTATTTTTATGGTATAAGGGAATCGTTATAATTGTTTTACCAATTAATTTAATAAAATTTCATAGTACTCCCTAAATCGATGGAATAACCACTATAAAATCACTATTTTCTTGAAAAACAGAGGTAAAAAAGGCCCCAAACTTCTTTGAACATCATCATATGTTAGTGGAGGATGCTATGCATTAAAAAAATATTGTCGAATTTTTTGAAATTTTCTCAAAATCTATGTGTTAACACCCCTACGAAAATATTGAGTTTTTGGTATATCCTTTATATATCGAAGCCTATAATCTTTAGTGTTGTTTTAGAATTTCTAAACATATTCTACATTTGTATTAATGTATTTTTAGATCTTTTTCATGGTATGTGAGAATCATTATAATTTTTTTTATCAATTAATTTAATAAAACTTCATAATACTCCCTAAATCGATTGAATAACCTTTATAAAATTACTATTTTCTGGAAAAACGGAGACAACAAATGCTCCAAACATCTTTGAACATCATCATATGTTAGTGGAGGATGCAACTATGCATTAAAACAATATTGTCGTATTTTTTGAAATTTTCTCAAAATCCCCTACGAAAATATTGAGTTTTTTTAAAATGTTTTATATACTGAAGCCTATAATCTCTAGTGTTGTTTTAAAATTTCTAAACACATTCTACATTTGTATTAATGTATTTTTAGCTCTTTTTCATGGTATATGAGAATCGTTATAATTTTTTTTATCAATTAATTTAGTAAAAATTCATAATACTCCCTAAATCGAAGAAACAACCGCTATAAAATCAATTTTTTCTTGAAAACCAGAGACAACAAAGGCTCCAAACCTTTTTGAACGTCATCATATGTTAGTGGAGGATGCAACTATGCATTAAAAAAATATTTTCGTATACTTTAATAATTTCTCAAAATCGATGTGTTAACCCCTACGAAAATATTGAGTT
>NW_013620258.1:0-498 GCF_000695525.1 Brassica oleracea var. oleracea
AGAAATAAAGGAGTTCAAGATCTTCTCTATTATGCAGTCTCAGATCTCTCTCTCCATTCCTAAGCTCTTCTAATGATACCCAAAATGCTTCTTCTCCCCAAACTAGGTCTTTAGGCCAGTCTGCCTCTAAAATGATACGAAACCCTCGTACATATAGCCTCACAGGCGGCTAGGGGCTCAGGTTGTAATTAATAAACTTTATGGAAATGAAGTCTTCTAATTTCCTGATTAATCCTTGAGTGATCCAATATCGATCGATGACGCTCAATGGTTGTCGATCGATTTTAATTGGCTCTGGTCGATCGATATTGCTCTTCAAGCGTCGAACGACTCTCTACGCGTAAAAGTACTCCAAAGTGTCCCAAAAGCATCATTTCCTTCTATCAAGTAGCTGAACCTGTAATTGCTTTGAAAAGATTCTAAAACATAATAAATATATCTTAAAACACTTATATACCATGACTAAAAATGGGTGAAATCCATGGTATATGACTTATC
>NW_013620258.1:575-1112 GCF_000695525.1 Brassica oleracea var. oleracea
GTCATCACCTCTACAATATCGCATTCCACATCTAAAAGGTCCTAATCACAAAAGCACATTATCCAATATCCTAGCTTAGCAACCAAATTCATCTAGCTGACAACTTAGCAAATCTTATCTGACATTCCCCTCTACCAACCTCATTTCTTAGCATAACTAAAAATGCAGGCTTTACCTTGGGAGTATCGATCACATGATGCAAATCTGGATCTGCAGGTAAAAGTTAGTTCCTATCTTTTCTCTCTACTAATTTCTCTCTTTAGTCAAAGTCTGCTTATATTGCAAGATCATTGACCAAGATTGGACAGGCTTCCATGAATCAAGCCTTAATGGTGGTTGCCACCGAGTCCTGTTCATTTCTTTTTGACCTATATTCAAGAATTCATATGAATTGAGCCTTGAAGATTGACGCCACCAAGTCCCCTTCGAATTCTTTTTATTTGAATCCTTATGAAACAAGCTTTAATGGTTGTAGCCACTAACTCCTGTTCGGATTCTACCTAACTAGTCACCTATTGTATATATATATATATATAT
>NW_013620259.1:0-1112 GCF_000695525.1 Brassica oleracea var. oleracea
AGATGACACATGACATTGTTACTAAAAAATAAAAAAATAAAAAATAATAAATATACAATATAATATAAAAATAAACAATAGGTAAAATACAATTAAGAAATGAATAAACTAAATTAAACATCTCTCTGAAAAAATATATAGTAAAATAAATAATAAGTATATATACATTATAAGAAATATACATTATAAGAAATATAAATATTATATTAAACATTTATCGTAGTATTTAAATAAATAAATATACAATATAATGAAAAATACACAATAAGTAAATATAAAATATCAGAACAGGAAAAACTAAATTAGACATCTATAAGAAAAATGTAAAGTAGAATAAATAATAAGTAAATATAAAATATAAGAAATAAAAATATTACATTAAAAATCTATCATAATATTAGAATAAAAATATATAATAAGTAATATACAATATAAGAAATATAAAAATAACATAAACATCTGAAAAACGTAAAGTAAAATAAATACTAAGTAAATATACAATATAAGAAATATAAATATTACATTAAACATCTATAAATAATATTTACCATTTGATATAAGGGCGAGCAAAAAAAATAGAATATGTAATTATAAAATAGAAGAAAAATAAATAAATAAATATACAATATAAGAAATGGAAAAACTACATTAACTTCTATCTTAAAATGTATTGTCTTACATTTTTATTATTTACAAATATTTTTATAAGTAAATATATATATACATTATAGGAAGAAATAAATATTAACTAAATATAAAATATAGGAAAATATAAAAAAAAATAAATATAATATATAAGAAATAAGTATATTACATTACATATATCGTAATATTATCATTGATATAAAAGCAAGAAATTTAGAATAAGTAAAGAGAAATATCCTCGGATAACCATTTTTAAGTTTTTGTCACAAAAATAGCTCTCAATGAGAAAGATGACCAAAAGAAGTTTTATTAAAGAGTAAAAATGCATTTATACCCTAGGGTTAACTAATCTGGACTTATAGTTTAGAGTTAAGGGGTGGATTTTTGAAGATATGGTTTCAAACTTTTTTTTAAAAAAATTAAATTTAAAATTTTCAAAATAAAAGGGGCTCTTTTGGCCATTTTCT
>NW_013620260.1:0-115 GCF_000695525.1 Brassica oleracea var. oleracea
CTCCCTCGGAAAATTCCGAGGAACGGATCCCTCGGAATATACCGAGGAAACAGTTCCTTGGAATAAACCGAGGAAAAAGTCCGTCGGTATACTCCTATCGATCGATGTATATATG
>NW_013620260.1:222-1112 GCF_000695525.1 Brassica oleracea var. oleracea
GAAATTTATTTCCTCGGAATTCCGTCGGAAAATTCCGAGGGATTTCAGAGGAAAAAAGAAATTCCGAGGAATTATTTCCGACGACGTGTTTCGTCGGAATTGCGTCGGAATAACGATATTCCGACGAAATTCCGACGATTTTTTCCCTCAGAATCCTTGATGTTTTCTTGTAGTGTGAATAAATCTCTTAGGAGTTAGGATGAAGAAACTATCTCACTTTCAAATCAGGTGATCCCAGATTTCCTGTTTGGGAATATTCGTCATCAATCTAATCAAACCAGGATGAATCGCGATGTGAGAAGCTGTATTTGGATACATAAAGTAGTGGAGAATCGCAGGAAGTTGAATTAATCTCATAGGATTTGGGATGAAGAAATTATCCCACTTTCAAATCATGTGATCCCAATTTTTCTGTTTGGTGATATGACAAGTTCTTCGTCATTCTAATCAAACCAGGATGAATCGCGATGTGAGAAGCTGTATTTGGATACATAAAGTAGTGGACAATCCCAGGAAGTTGAATAAATCTCTTAGGAGTTAGGATAAAGAAGTTATCCCACTTTCAAATCAGGTGATCCCAGTTTCCCTGTTTGGGAATATGACAAGTTCTTCGTCATTCTAATCAAAACAGGATGAATCACGATGTGGTAAGCTGTATTTGGATACATAAAGTAGTGGAGAATCGCAGGAAGTTGAATTAATCTCATAGGAGTTAGGATGAAGAAATTATCCCACTTTCAAATCATGTGATCCCAGTTTTTCTGTTTGGGGATATGACAAGTTCTTCGTCATTCTAATCAAACCAGGATGAATCGCGATATGAGAAACTGTATTTGGATACAAAAAGAAGTGGAGAATCCCAGGAAGTTGAATAAATCTCTTAGGAGTTA
>NW_013620261.1:0-1112 GCF_000695525.1 Brassica oleracea var. oleracea
TGTCCAAGGGGAGAGAGAGTCGGCGGCTGAGGAGAGAGAGAGTCGGCGGCTGAGGAGAGAGAGAGCCGACCTTAGATCTAGGATGTTTCCATTTATCTGTTTTAGATCTTTTCCTATTTCATATTGTATTAGGTTTTGGATAATTTCCTTTTTCCTATACCTTGTAATCCTTATATAAGGAACCCCTATTGTTCATTAATAATACACAGAAACAATTCCCCATTCTTTCACAACACGTTATCAGCACGATCATCTCTAGATCCATGAGACAAGTCGAAACCTCTAACCCTAAAAGCCAAAACCGGCGACCACAGCCAAGAACCCTAAACCCTAATCACGTTCTTAGTTCATCCAAGAACTCAGAAGATCCCACTATTAAGCATTAACGTTGGACTAACATTATATAAAAGCTTCTTCATAGGCTCCTTTTAGTGCTCTAATCGAAGTCATAGGCTTTAACTAATGACATGTATGCTTGCTAGCCAAACCTTTTGATTATTTTAATAAACTATCCGCGACCCGATCGGTTCTCTCTCTCTCTAAAGGTTGTCCGGTTCTAAACCCCTACAAAGCAAAAGTATAACTTAAATCTGAGAACATAGATTGATCAAAAACCCTAATCCATAATTATGGAAACTTTGATCTTGATCAAAACCCTAAAACCTACAAGATTAAAAATCGGTAATCTCCTAACTAGAAAGATAGAAATCGATTCCTTAGAACTTGAATTGATTGTTCCTGATTTGATTTTGAGAAACCCTAAGTTTTGGAATCGAAACCCTAAACCCTAAAAAGCTGAATTTGATTTTTATTGATTGAATTGATTGATTTGAGGTTTTAGGATTGTTAGATTGATTGAAGTAATCTGATCTAGAACTTGAATCCTAAAGGCCTTGAAACCTTTAATTAAAACCCACAGCCTTAGATTTAAAAGTAGAAACCCTAAATTCATAAATCAGTTGCTAAGGCTGTTTGCATTACATATGAATTTGAATTGGATTGCATTCACATTGATTAATGAAATCGACCAGCATAGAGAAAACATACGAATTCGAATCTGATTGAATTTAAATTCATATGGCCGTGTGGCATTAATCTCCCTGATACATGTA
>NW_013620262.1:0-1111 GCF_000695525.1 Brassica oleracea var. oleracea
TTCACTGAGCCAAAGTCACTTAAAGCTGCTCTCCAACATCCCGGTTGGAATAATACAATGGGTGTGGAGGTTGCAAATATGTCAGAAACAGGTACGTTTGAACTTGTTCCGCCAGAGGAAGATCAAAATCCTCTGAGTTGTGGCTGGGTGCATAAAGTCAAAAGAAATGCAGATGGTTCTGTTCTCAAGTTGAAGTCAAGACTAGTAGCAAGAGGAAATGAGCAAGAGGAGGGACTAGATTACATTGAAACCTTTAGTCCTGTCGTTCGTTCTGCAACAATACGAACCGTTCTTCACGTTGCAGTTACAAAGAAGTGGTCACTCAAACAGCTTGACGTTCAGAACGCATTTCTCCATGGTGATCTGAAGGAGAGAGTCATTATGAAACAGCCCCCTGGTTTCGAAAATCCAGACAAACCTGATTATGTTTGGCGTTTGAAAAAGGCCATTTACGGGTTAAAACAAGCACCGCGTACTTGGTTCGACAAGTTCAGTTTCTTTCTTCTGGATTTTGAATTCAAGTGCAGCTTCTCTGATCCATCTCTCTTTATATATCATCTGGATCAGATGTCATCTATCTTCTCTTGTATGTTGATGACATGATTCTCACTGGAAACAACAACGGTCTTCTTGAGAAGCTTCTTGCTCAGTTAAGTAGTGAGTTTCGTATGAAGGACTTGGGATCTGTACACTACTTTCTTGGCATCCAAGTTCACCATCATAATGATGGCCTGTTCCTCAATCAAGAGAAGTACGCGACGGATTTGTTGACAATTGCAGGGATGCTTGATTGTGCTCCCATGGTCACTCCTTTGCCTCTGAAGATAGACAAAGTTCAGGGTCAAGATCAGCAGTTCTCTGATCCTTCTTACTTCAGACGCTTAGCAGGGAAGCTCCAGTACCCACTCTTACGAGACCAGACCTTCAGTTTGCTGTTAATTTCATCTGTCAGCAAATGCATCTGCCTACTCAGTCGGATTTTACTCTGCTCAAGCGTATTCTTCGCTATGTGAAAGGCACTTTATCGATGGGAATTGGAATCAAATACAACACCGACTCTACCCTGTTATGTTACAGCGATAGTGATTGGGCAGGGTGTCGTGAAACACGA
>NW_013620263.1:0-1111 GCF_000695525.1 Brassica oleracea var. oleracea
TCATACGTTAGTGGAGGATGCAACTATGCATTAAAACAATATTCTCAAAATCTATGTGTTAACTCTACGAAAATATTGAGTTTTTGGTAAATGTTTTATATACTGAAGCCTATAATCTGTAGTGTTGTTTTAATACTTCTAACCACATTCCACATTTGTATTAATGTATTTTAAGCTCCTTTCATGGCCTAAGAGACTCGTTATAATTTTTTATCAATTAATTTAGTAAAACTTCATAATTCTCCCTAAATCGATAGAATAACCACTATAAAATCACTATTTGCTTAAAAAACGGATACAACAAAGGCTCCAAAACTCTTTGAACGTCATCATACTTTAGTGGAGGATGCAACTATGCATTAAAACAATATTGTCATATTTTTTGAAATTTTTCCAAAATCTATGTAATAACCCCTACGAAAATATTGAGTTTTTGGTAAATGTTTTATATACTGAAGCCTATAATCTTTAGTGTTGTTTTAATATTTCTAACCACATTCTACATTTGTATTAATGTATTTTAAGCTCTTTTCATGGCCTAAGAGACTCGTTATAATTTTGTAACAAATTAATTTTGTAAAACTTCGTAATACTCCCTAAATCGATGGAATAACCACTATAATATCACTATTTGCTTGAAAAATGGAGACACCAAAGGCTTTAAACCTCTTTGAAAGTCATCATACGTTAGTGGAGGATGCAACTATGCATTAAAACAATATTTTTGTATTTTTTGAATTTTTTTCAAAATCTATGTATTTACCCCTATGAAAATATTGAGTTTTTGGTAAATGTTTTATATACTGAAACCTATAATCTTTAGTGTTGTTTTAAAATTTCTAACCACATTCTACATTTGCATTAATGTATTTAAGCTCTTTTCTTGGTCTATGGGACTCGTTATAATTTTTTATCAATTAATTTAGTAAAAATTCATAATACTCCCTAAATCGATAGAATAACCACTATAAAATCACTATTTGCTTGAAAAACGGAGACAACAAAGGCTTCAAACTTCGTTGAACGTCATCATACGTTATTGGAGGATGCAACTATGCATTAACACAATATTCTCGTATTTTTTGAAATTTTCTCAAAATCTATGTGTTAA
>NW_013620264.1:0-1111 GCF_000695525.1 Brassica oleracea var. oleracea
CGAGTCCCACCGGACGTGGAGAGTTTGATTTATCATCGCTCTCTGGTGAGAAATCTGAGAACGACTGGTGCGACATACCTCTCAGCAAAACCCTATATTGGAATTTTAAATCTAAATTTAGGCATTTCAGGCCTTCTGGTCATTGTTACGGAGTTTCTCAACTCTTAGCGGCCATGCTTTCTAACTTATTTGAGATTCACATAGTCTCGTCGGAAAGTTCAGTCGGTGTTAGTACCGATTTCGCTGGTCTAATGGGCTGGTCAGCCACATACAGCTCCTCAACAGGTAGTTTTGCCGTCCAAACCTATCTGTTTGGTCTCTTCAACGTCGATTCCGACTATTTCTTGCTCGCTGCTGTGAGCATTGTTTCAAGGGTACAAGTGAAGTCTTTTCAGAGGTTTATTTACTTTAAGCAAGTCCCCCTTTGTAACATATCTATCCTTTGTGTTATTGTTCTACATTTGTTGTTAGTCACACTGTCGAGTATACCTCCAGTTGTTATCTTCTTGTCGTTGAACACTGTTCCAGTTGTAGATAATTCAAAAAATCTAAAAACAAGATAAAAGGCATTACCTGAATGAAAACGGCAAGCTTGTTGTATTGGTCTTCTTCGCCACCCCAGCTTCTTTTTCTTCCTCTCTTTTGCCTCTCTCTCCAATCCTTCTCCTCTCCATCTGCTCCGATATACCTTTCTCCTTTGGACTTCTCCGGCTCGCCGGAGACTTAACAACGGCAAGGCGGGCGTCTATCAATCCGCTGGAGGAAAAGCGAGGTGTAGCAAGATAAAGCGATTAGTGGAGCCAGTAGGAGATCTCTCGCGACATAGGGTCTTTTCTTAGATCTAGGTCAGATCTAGGGGTTCACGGTTTGTCGGAAATGGAGAGCGTCGCTGCTTCGCCTGGAGCTTTCCTTACCGTCCTCCAGACCCTCTGTCGTCGTTTTGCTAACTTCTGGTCTGTGTGAGTTCCTCTTGTCTGTTTCCCGCAGGTACACGATGTAGAGGCCATCGTGGAGGTTTACTCTGTTGCTAGATCTGTCTCTTTGCACAGCAGTGCGTATGGTGCTTTTGGTTCCGGTGAGCTCCTCCTCTTCGCAGATCGGCAAGGGATCT
>NW_013620265.1:0-1111 GCF_000695525.1 Brassica oleracea var. oleracea
ATGGTGTCTATCGACAGCGAAGCGTGCAGGAAGCCCGTTTGGTCACAGCACACTTGAAGCCCAAGATTTCACTATTTTACAAGATTGTCCCTGACGAGTTTTTACCCTAATTATATAAGTTTTGCCGCCATGTTAGAAGCAAAGTGTGCTTTCTTTGTGTTTCATTGTTTTATTGATAGATAGGAGAGAAGATCCAAAGTTATAATTTGTGTTTGGAACTCCATTGATAACTATATTATTATTCTATGAAGTTTTTATATTTAACTGCTGCTATGAATTGCTTAGCCATGTCTGAGTAGCGCTCTTGTTAGATTTTAGGGTTTAAATAGGTTAGGAAGGATTAGCCCCAACTATAGATTGCTGAGTTGTGATAATCATCTTTAGGATTGTTCATTAATGCATGTGTCAAGATTAGCTACCTAGAACCTGCCCTTGGATTGATTGATAAAAGCCAGAGCTTTATTCTCATCCTGAAAACATTCTAATAGAACTATGTTTCTTGCTATGAGCAAGGCGAGAGCTGATCTAGTGAGCTTAGTAACCCTTCATTCAACTTGCGCATAAAGCTTTGCGTCGATCGATATCAAACTTGAATAATCGATCGACTGTCCAAAAGGTGTCTCAATCGATACGTCCATTGGAATTTCGATCGACACTTTCTATAGATCAATATAACGAGAGTTGAGATCATAGATCTAGCTAATAGAGAACAAGTCAATGCCCGCAAGAGCCGAAAGACTTGTTGATCAAATAGTTGAGCTTTACATTATCATGCATGCAACTCATTAGGCATCTATAGGATTATAATTCCAACTTTCCTGAATAAAAACCCTAAGTCTATCTATTTCCTTTTTAAGCACCAAAACCCCAAAAACCTGCTACAAACACTTGTTCAATATAAAACTGCAATTTACTTTTAAAACTCTTAAAACATTTTCGCTTAACAAATCATATTAGAATCCTTAGGTTCCCTAGCTCCCTGTGAATTCGATCCCTAAGTACTACAACTCGACCTCTTATCTGATAGAGTATAAATTACTCTTTAGGGTAATTTGAGTGTATCACATTCTACCTAGGGTTATGGCAGACCATCTGGGTCTGCAAGTGGAGC
>NW_013620266.1:0-1110 GCF_000695525.1 Brassica oleracea var. oleracea
TAATCAATCAACTGCGATCAAATATATAAGAACAATAGATTATAAATTATGAGAAAAATAACAAACCATCAAGGCTATCCAACATGTGCTGATTAATCTTGTCTACATCTTCATTAGTAGGACAAAGTATAGCTCTTTCTTGAAAAAACTTAGGCTCTTTATTCTGCTGCAAAGATATTGAATCCCCATAAACAGCTTTGCTTATAGACTCAATTGGATCATTTGCATCAAGAATAAGAAACTCCTCTGGAATATCGATTAAAGCCTCTCCATCGTTACCTTGCCCAATGTTTCCATCTCCAACATCTAATATCCACTGAGAAAACTCATGTAAATCTTTTGCTTCTTCAGGAGACAAATTGTTGGACATTAGCCTCATGTTCTTTGTTAGCCTCAACACTTTTACATGCTTCCAAAGATAAGAGGAATTTAAAGAAGCCAAAACAATTTCAGCTCTTCCTGCTCCATGAATGACAGGCAACACTTGTCTAAAATCCCCTCCTAGGACAACTACTTTTCCAGCAAAAGGTAAATTGTCCTTGTTCCCAATAATGTCAGTCAAGCTTCTATCCAATGATTCGAAACAATGCTTGCTCATCATTGGTGCCTCGTCCCAGATGATCAAAGAAGATTCTTTAATCAAATTTGCTTGATCAGATCCTTTAATTAGTGTGCAAGTTGAAAAATCATCTGGGTTGATTGGTATTCCAAATCTAGAATGTGCTGTCCTTCCTCCTGGTAGAAGTAGTGAAGCTATCCCACTTGATGCAACATTCAAACAAATTTCTCCTCTGTATCTAATAGCAGCAGACAACAATCTCCACAAGAAAGTTTTTCCAGTTCCACCAAAGCCATACACAAAAAAAACGCCTCCTTTCTTCTCTATGACAGCACTAAGAACCTCATCATAAATCTTTCTTTGTTCGTCTGTCATTTTAACAAAGTTCTGATCATGATCAGCTTTTAACTGCTCTCTGTCATAAGCAAGCTCATCCATAATCAAGACATTCTCCTTATGAGTTAGATCAGATATTGGCTTTGGCATTTTCTCCCAGGCTTCCAGAGAAGTACCATTCCTCTTCAAAATCTTCTCAATCTCGTGAAGAGTAA
>NW_013620267.1:0-1110 GCF_000695525.1 Brassica oleracea var. oleracea
GGAATACATATTTGCGGAATATTTATGGTGTTCTTCGAATAATAAATTTGGTGGAGTATGTCTCTTATAATATGGTTTTGTTGATTTAAGGTTTTTTATTCGATTGATTATTAGTTCGTTTTCGGATATTATAGCTGAAGTTGACTCGCTGTCTTCCTCATCTATTATGTTTATATTTTTGCATCTGTCTAATTTGTCTAGTCTGGCTGCGATTGATGTTAAAATAGGGTTATCTGGTAATTTTACTTGCATGTTCATTGGTTTAAATATTGGTGGAGTTATGGATGAAAAGGGATGTTGTTCTTGTTTATTAGTCTCGTTATTATTGATTTTTATATCTATTTCGTTTATTTGTCTAGATATTTTGTGTAATATCTGGCTTTGATAATTATTTTGTTGATATATGGATTTTATATCTTGCATATGGATTGGGTCTTTATCATCTTTATTAGCTCCGGTTTTGAACGGTGTTGCAATAACTTGTCTGTTTGCAGTATTTATTTTTAAATCCTTTAGAGGTGGATGGATTGATCTTATTTTGTTTCCATCCGTTTGTTCCCAAATTTGGCTTAATGTTAAATTTACATTAATTGATTTGAATGGATAATTTATTTTATTTGTGTTTGCATAATCTTCAAACCATTTGAAAAATGAAATGCCCGTTTATTTGGATTTCATAAAATTGTACAAATTTTCTTGATATAATATAGTTTCTTCTTTAGGAAATGTATTAAAATACCATTTCTTTTTTTCCTCATTTTGTTTTGAATAAAAGTCTTCTTTTATGTATTGTTTATTTATTTTGTATGGTTTGGTTATAACGTTTATTGATTTAAAGTCTGATAAAGTTGGTGAAGTTGGATACATATCTTGATGAGGCTCGGCTATTGGAGCTTTGAATTTAATTGGTTCTTCTTGCCTAATATTTTGATTTATGCTTTCTGTTTCTGAGTTTGTACTCGATTGACCAGTGCGATATTCAGAAAAGGAAGCTCTCGAGTGGTAGGGACTTATTCTAGGTGGTAACGGATCTCTATAAGATCCGAATTGAAACAATATTTTCCCGTCTCTTTGTTCAATTATTTTTGATATATTCTTCTGTTCAAAGTT
>NW_013620268.1:0-1110 GCF_000695525.1 Brassica oleracea var. oleracea
TAGTTCTTGATACAACTATGTATTAAAACAATATTGTAATATTTTTTAAATTTTTCTCAAGATATAGGTGTTAAACCCTACAAAATTTCAATTTTTTTATACATGGTTAATATACTGACGCCTATAATCTTTAGTATTGTTTTACAATTTCTATCCACATTCTACATTTGTATTAAAGTATTCTAAACTTTCTTTCATGGTACATGGGAATCATTCTATTTTTTTATCAGTTAATTTAGTAAAATTTCATATTCTCCATAAATCAATGGACAAACCACAATAAAATCCCTATTCTAGAGAAACGAAGCCAACAAAGGTTCCAAAATTCTGTGACCATAATCATATGTTAGTTTTGGATACAACTATGCATTAAAACAATATTGTAATATTTTTTAAATTTTTCTCAAGATATAGGTGTTAAACCCTACAAAATTTCAATTTTTTTATACATGGTTAATATACTGACGCCTATAATCTTTAGTATTGTTTTACAATTACTATCCACATTCTACATTTGTATTAAAGTATTCTAAACTTTCTTTCATGGTACATGGGAATCATTCTATTTTTTTATCAGTTAATTTAGTAAAATTTCATATTCTCCATAAATCAATGGACAAACCACAATAAAATCCCTATTCTAGAGAAACGAAGCCAACAAAGGTTCCAAAATTCTGTGACCATAATCATATGTTAGTTTTGGATACAACTATGCATTAAAACAATATTGTAATATTATTTGAATTTTTCTCAAAATCAATGTGTTAACCTATAAAATATTCGGTTTTTTCTTTAAATGGTTAATATACCGTAGCCTATAATCTTTAGTGTTTTTTAAAAACATTAACCTATAAAATATTCGGTTTTTCTTTAAATGGTTAATATATTGTAGCCTATAATCTTTAGTGTTTTTTAAAAACATTTAACCACATTTTGCATTTGTATTAGTGTATTCTAAACTCTCTTTCATTGTACATGTGCATCGTTCAATTTTTTATCAATCAATTTAGTAATATTTTATATGCTCCCCAAATCAGTGGACAAACCACAATAAAATCCATACTCTAGAGAAACAGAGACAACAAAGGTTCCAAACCTCTCTGGCCATAA
>NW_013620269.1:0-131 GCF_000695525.1 Brassica oleracea var. oleracea
GGGAACTTGAGGCAAAGATGGTACGTTGATGGGATTGCGCGCATGGCATTTAACCATGGCATCCCCATGATAACGTTGTAAGATGCGGGATGGTCAACGACTAGAAACTCTGTGACGTTCGTCACGGTTCC
>NW_013620269.1:312-1109 GCF_000695525.1 Brassica oleracea var. oleracea
AATATCTCGAATCGTCAACTCGATGACAAGGACGTCGTTTCAAGGTTTGGCCCGATCGACCGTTGCTCCCCCCTTGAATGAGATGATGTTCGTGCACGTCGAGTCTTGCATATCGTTTCTGATCGTTGAGTGGCTTTTGCAGGTTAGATTGATCTGTACTGTCCCCCCTCCTTCTAGCGCCAAACTGTGGGAACCGAAATTCGCACTATCGATTTCCGTTTAAATAAGAAAACTAGGAAAACCCTAATTTCCTAGAGGACCCGGATATCTGCTAATTACCACACGTCAAGCAATCAGAACACGAGAATAACAACGATAAGAATAAGAAATCGAGAAAGAGAACAAAGTAGATCTTATTCCGAATCTGCTTATGAGCGTTTATAACAAGGTATAAGCCTGGGCTCGAGAGCTGTCGGCGAGATTCCTAGTTCTAGCAACCTTAAGACGGCTAAACCTAATTGAGTCGCAACTCGAAATAACAAAAACGGAAAATTGCTTAAATTGCTCTAATTGCTAAGTTTGCTCTGGAAAAAATTCCCTCCCCATGCTCCTCGCCTAGAACTCCTTATATACTAGCTCCAAGGTCGGTTTACGCTTTTACTCTTCTGCCCTTAAGCCGTCATAGCATAAAAATGGAGATATTCCATTTTTCCCGATCTTCCAATTATCTTCAAAACTTCCGTATTTATCCGCGGAAACTTGACATTTATCCTTCCTTGTAGACCAAGCGTAAACCGTGCTGCGGTTTACGGGCTTTTGGTTAAGAAATCGTAGGATGGGCCTCGAGTCGTGTTTTA
>NW_013620270.1:0-535 GCF_000695525.1 Brassica oleracea var. oleracea
AGTGCCTCCAATAAAATATATATATAATGAAAAATTGTTTGTGTGCCCCTGATTTGAATTCTAGACTAGATCCGCCTTTGAGAGGAATATAGAGAAGCTAAATATTCCTAAAATACATTATACTTATTGTTTACTTAGTTTACATACATGTCCCCTATACATCAAAAGAGAAGTCACTTTAGTGATTTCTGCTGAGGTGGCACTCATATAGAGTTTCTCAAGAAAAATGTTATAATTCTATTGGCTGGTTTTTTTGAATTTTTCTTTTTCATTTATTTTAATCAATCGCTTATGCAGACAAACCCAAAACTATTGTCGATTTCGTTAAGCCCATTATATAGCTAGGGGATAATAATTATCGATTTAGTTTAGCCTTGGGTACCTGTTCGGGTTCGGGTCTGGTATTTCGGATTTTTGGGTATTTTGGTATAGAGGTGTAGAACCCGTTCGGGTATTTCTGTACTTCGGGTCGGGTTCGGATATTTTTAGTTCGGATTCGGTTATTTCGAATCTGGTTCGGATATTTAGATTTTGA
>NW_013620270.1:589-717 GCF_000695525.1 Brassica oleracea var. oleracea
TTTTATTTTTAATAGATTGAATAGTTAATAGATTTGGACATAACATTTTAAAACGTAAAAAGACATTAATTTAGTTATTTTTTTTTAATTTCGGATGTAACTTTTTGTTAAATTTTTTAAATAAAAAA
>NW_013620270.1:864-1109 GCF_000695525.1 Brassica oleracea var. oleracea
CGTAATTGTATGTATATCATATGAACTTAAAGTATGTGTAGTATCCATATAAATTTTTTATATAAAATGAGAGATGTAAACTAGAAATATAAGGTTAATTATACATATGTTCGGTTATCTTCGGATATCCATTCGGGTTCGGGTATTATCCGTTCGGGTTCGGGTATCCAATCTCTCCTTATTCAATACCCGTTCAGATATTTTGCTACTTCGGTTCGGATTTCAGTTCGGGTTTTTCGGATCGG
>NW_013620271.1:0-1109 GCF_000695525.1 Brassica oleracea var. oleracea
TAGTTTTTAAAAATAAAATTTGAGGTGTATTTGTCAAATTAAAAAAAACACAAATATGGTATTTAAAAAATAGTCCCTATGTTGTAAGCGATTGATTATGAATGAAATCTTCTGACGACAAAATTCAGCTTTATTTAGTGATCTATTAAAAAATATAAAAATAATGTTTTTCAAAGTTTTAGACTACTATCTAGGGGTAAAATTCCAATATTTGTAGACAATTTTTCTTTCATTCTTCCAAATGTATTTCCTTTCAAAACAATTTTGTTAAAATATGATTAGAATCATTAATTTTTTTAATAAATAATTTCAATTATTCTTTAAATATTATTTGTGTATTTTGTAAAAATATAGAACTTTAAATTTTCTTGATTTTGAACACATATTCATCTAATTCACACCAATTTCTATCAAATTTGTAGAGAAATATTTGTAATATTGAAATGAATTTTATTTATTTATTATTTATATAATTCTATTGTTTGTTGTTAGCAGTCGAATCCTTAGTTTCATTTATATATAATAATTTGTTCTTCTATTTTTTTTAATTTAATTACACATTTATGTTTTTCTATAATCCATATATATGTACATTCTTTTGCATAATATATATATTGATTTTTGTTATATGGATCTTAATTTTATTTTTAAACAACGCTTCTGGTTGTATTTATAATACTTTTCTTTGTTGGACAAATTGGTTATTGTTTATTTGTGTTAAGAATTTTTTTTTTTTGAACTCCACATCTAACTTTCGTATTATTTGATTGAAGGTATTAAATTTCCATTTACTTATTTAGTCTGGAGCTATATATGTCAACCAATCGAGCTTTTCTTTCCTTAAAAAACTCACAGCAAAAAAATCTCTACAAAATCAAAATATGGTTGTAGAGAGCTTTATTTTCAGAGCAAAAAAATAGTGATTTAGAAAGATACAACAATGAAAGCTACAACAAATAAATCTACAAATTAAATTCGACAGCAAAAAAATATAAAGCTACAGCCCTTACCAATCATCCCCGTTGTTATTCGTTATTTGTTTTTACCTTTTGAAAGATGGTGAGACATATAATGGACTGGTTAAGTCGGAAACGGTTCATCCTATTCAG
>NW_013620272.1:0-1109 GCF_000695525.1 Brassica oleracea var. oleracea
AGTGAATTAAAAAAACCCAAACATTACCAATATTAAGTTCCTATGAGATACTCTTAAAAAACGACACTAACCTCAACACTCTCAATCTGTTTACTGAGATTGGGCACCAACTTGATCACCTCATCAGCCTCCTCCACACGCTTACGCCGGCGTTCGATCTCCTCCTGGACGCCTATTACTCAAGGCTGACGATAATGAAATCCATCAGCCTTGGGGACAACAAAAAAAACATCAGACAACATAAAAAAAAAATTCTATACCAATATATGCGTCTGTTGAGGTATCTCTTACCTCGTAGTTTATGCAGCTGAAGAAGCGCTTCCCAGGATGAGTGTCGTACTCCTCCTTCCCGCAAACCTCGTCAATGATTCTCCCACCACAGGGACATCTTCTAGGAATCCCATATTCAGAATCGGCCACGTATCCCAACATGTTGCAGTTCTCCTGATGCCTTTTTGTATCTCTTCTCTCCTCTGCGGGATCCATCTGAAGCAGACAAGCAAACGGCTTACAACAAAATCACAAAATTATATCATGAACGGAAACCATAATGGAACCCACTATTCGATAACAAAACGCTTCGATCTAACCCAAAATGAAACCCACAAGACGATTCGGAACCCTATAATCGAAACCCCCAAAATCGAGTTTGAACCCTAATTTGAGAACTCCACTAATCGACATCAAAACGCTTCGATCTAACGGGAAATTGACTCGACACTGACCTATTCTCGTCGAGGAGACACTCCGTCGTCGATTCGATGGAGAAAAGTGGAGAAAAGTGAAGAAAGATCAAAATCGCACGAGATATCGCCTCTGAGAAGAAAACCCTACTCTTTTCTGGAAAATGAGAAAATGAATTTCTCTCCCCTTTCGTCGTCGTGACGTCAACAACGCGGCGCCAATGGAACCGTGACACCTGGCGTGAACCCGCCTCATACCGAGTCACTCGTAAGACGCGGGTCACGGAAATAACTCCATTTAAACATTTCTTTTCTCTATCCGGGCCTATGAACCCGAACCCATGAAACCCATTACAACCTTCAATGTGGATGCTATTACCCCCACTAACAAGCAAATCATAATTTAGTTAGACATAGCATTAACTC
>NW_013620273.1:0-1109 GCF_000695525.1 Brassica oleracea var. oleracea
TGAAGTGGATAGGATTTACGAGGAGGTAAATTTTTTTAAATTTTAAATTTTTTTTATTATTCATTTAACTTAACTTTAACTTTTTACTAACAATATTTATTTTTTTGTTTTTAAGGTTGTCCCTAAGAAAAAGGGACGTACGTTGGGGACTGGTTCCGTCAATGATGTTCTGAGAGCGACATCGTCTTATGGTCAGAGAGACGGGATAATGAAGTCACTCAGCTGCGTAACGAGTTGGACTCGATGCGATTGGCGTTCACGGCTCGTATGGGTGGAGTCAAGGGCTTCTTGGACGTTGTAGCGGCCTCAAATCCGGAATGGGAGTCTTTGTTGAGGAACATGCGACGACAAAATCTCATTCCAGGCGAGTCATTCGGCACACATGATGAGGCGGATGTAGAGAGGAGGAGTGAAAAATTCTACTGGGCGATGAACGACCCTTAGTTCTTTTTTTTTCTTTTCGTTGGTTGTATTATAAATTCAAAACTTATTTATGTATAAAATATTTTCGTATTTACGTTTATTTTTCAAATTATATTTTTATAAGAAATTAAATAATATATATTATATTTTTAGTTCTGGAAAATAAAAAATCGAATTAAATTCGTAGCTAAATTACGACTACATTACGTGGAAAGTTTACGAGGAGGAAATTATTTACGACAACAGTACGAGGAAAGCTTACCGAGTATATTACGTGGAAAGGTTTACGTGTAATTTACGAGGAATTACTTTCGAGGTATTTACGAGGAAATGAAGCGTCCTCCTTACGTGGAAAGGTTACATGGTTTTTACGATGAATACTTTTCTTCGTCTTTACGACGAAATGTGTTTTTCGCTAGTTTACGATGAATTAACGAGGAAAAATGCGTTACGGCGAACTAATAACGACGAAACTTGTTTCCTTGGTAATTCCTCGTAAAATCTATTTTACGACGAACTTGCTACGAATTTCGCCATCGTTAATGTTGTGTTTTCTTGTGCTTATGCGCTTTAGCCATCTAAAGCTACACTGTTAAATGACGTTGAGTTTAAATTGACAACTTCAAAGTCTAACCATCAGATCTGAAAGTTAGTAAAGGGTAGCTACCAAAGACTTCTTCCTGATT
>NW_013620274.1:0-1109 GCF_000695525.1 Brassica oleracea var. oleracea
TTTGCTTGATCTCTCTACTGAATCCTACGAGTGGGGTGACCTTACCCCGTTAGTGTGCTTTCTTCCAGTCCCATGTCATGATAGGCGGACTGGAAGATGATGTTACTAGAGCTCCCGTTGTCTACAATATCCATTTTCAGTTAATTAATCATCTTTTCTATTTGTTCTTCCCATCGTCATCTCCTCAACCTATTTTTGGGTTATTAGTGTAGTGACAACGATTGGTATAGATTTCTGACTATTGGTTTTAAATTCATTTTCTCCTTCTCAAAGTAATACTCTCTTATACTTTTGTATGAAATAAAACAACAAAGACGGTGATGAAAGTTTCAGACTTTCGAGGAAGAGAGGAGATATACAAAACTGGGCTTCTTCAATTGAACCAGTAGCCTCTTTTATATTTGTCAATTTATTTGATTTGATTTGATTTTTGTTTATTTAATTTTCCTTTTTCAGATTACTATCGGGGTGTTTGATAGGTTCGTAGCCTTTTTTTAGAAAAAGACAGTAAGTCTCAACAAATAGATTGACCATGGAAACACTAGTGTAAATATTTTTACATTTTTCTTTCAGTTAAGATGAGAAGTTTCAGTGTTACTTTTTTGGTTTATTATGGACATACATCAAAGAGAAAAAAAACTAGCTCAAGCATATTAAGAAACATAAAGATGGCATATCAGTCGTGCTATATGGACAAAATAAGGTAATACTGTTAATGGAAGTATTTTAACTTACTGTCGTTGTAATTTTCTAGATATACTATTCAGCGAATCTTACATCCATGAATTGTACTCTTAATACATATGTAAATTAAGAAATTATTTACCTGTAAGTAGTACTAGATCAAACACTAGTTATTTAAATAAGACTAGGTGTCTTCTTGCACCATGTGCACTGCACCATGTGCACTGCACCATGTGCAGTAGAAAAATTAAAAATATTTTTTACAGATAAATATAAATTATATTTTAAAATAAAATTTTATTAATATTATAAATTTTCTTTTTTCGTATCAATATTTTTATATAAATTTGATTTAATTAAACATAAAAACAATATTTGAGAATGTGCATGTATATATTTGAAATTATAATCTTAGATAGATTTTT
>NW_013620275.1:0-1108 GCF_000695525.1 Brassica oleracea var. oleracea
TATTTTTTCGGTAAATTCTCTATATACTGATGATGCCTATGATCTTTGCCGTTGATTTAATAATTCTAAACACAATCTACATTTGTATTAATGTATATTAAACTCTCTTTCATGGTCCATGTGCATCGTTTAAATTTTTTGTCAATTAATTTAGTAAAACTTCATAATACTCCCTAAATTTGTAGAGTAACCACTATAAAATCGCTATTTTCTAGGAAAAACAGAGACAACAAAGGTTCCAAACCTCTTTGACCTTCTTCATATGTTAGTGAATGATGCAAATATGCATTAAAGTAGAATTTTCAGTTTTTTGATTTTTTCTCAAAATCTATGGGTTAACCTCTACTAAATATTTAATTTTCGGTAAATGCTCTATATACTGATGCCTATGATATTTACTGTTGTTTTAATATTTCTAAACACATTCAATATTTTTATTAATGTATATTAAACTCTCTTTCATGGAACATGTGCATCATTTAAACTTTTTGTCAATTAATTTAGGAAAACTTCATAATACTCCCTAAATTGGTTGACTAATCACTATAAAATCGCTATTCTCTAGAAAAATAGAGACATCAAAAGTTTCAAACCTCTTTGAAATTCATCATACGTTAGTGAACGATGCAACTATGCATTAAAATAGATTTTTTATTTTTTTAATTTTTCTCAAAATCTATGGGTTAACTCCTACGAAATATTTATTTTTTCGGTAAATTCTCTATATACTGATGATGCCTATGATCTTTGCCGTTGATTTAATAATTCTAAACACAATCTACATTTGTATTAATGTATATTAAACTCTCTTTCATGGTCCATGTGCATCGTTTAAATTTTTTGTCAATTAATTTAGTAAAACTTCATAATACTCCCTAAATTGGTCGACTAACCACTATAAAATGATGTTCTCTAGAAAAACAAAGACAACAAAGGTTCCAAACCTCTTTGACATTCATCATATATTAGTGAAGGATGCAACTATTTATTAAAATAGAATTTTCATTTTTTGAATTTTTCTCAAAATCTATGGGTTAACTAACCCCTACTAAATATTTAATTTTTCGGTAAATGCTCTATATACTGATGCCTATGATATTTACTGTTG
>NW_013620276.1:0-1108 GCF_000695525.1 Brassica oleracea var. oleracea
TGTTGTCCAGCCAGACAACATCCCATAAGCAGGGAAATCACTTATCGACCACAACCGAACTGCTCGCATCGTAAAATTGTTTTTCAAGGAACAATCGTACGTCCTCACCCCTTCTGACCACAATTGCTTTAGCTCTTCTATCAACGGTTGAAGAAAAACATCAAGAGATTGTTTTGGATGCTTCGGCCCAGGGATTAATATGGTCAAAAATAGAAATTCTTGTTTCATGCACATATCCGGCGGTAAATTGTACGGCGTAAGAATGACTGGCCACAAAGAATATTGTTTCCCAGACATTTCAAATGAACTAAATCCATCGGTGCATAACCCAAGATAGACATTCCGAATATTTGTAGCAAAATCTGCGTGTACCTTGTTGAAATGTTTCCACGCTCTTGCGTCTGATGGATGTGCAACCTCACCATCTCTCTGGACATGTTCCGCATGCCACCTCATCGACGCAGCAGTCCTCTCAGATTGATATAATCTTTTCAATCTGTCTGTAATTGGTAGGTACCACATCCTTGGGTACGGTACCATATTCCTCTCACGGCCTTGCGGTTTGAATTGTGGTTTTTTGCAGAATCGACACTCTTCTAACTTGTCATCTTCTTTCCAGTAGATCATGCAGTTGTCGATGCAAACATCAATCATCTCCGAAGGCAACCCAAGACTATAAACCAATTTCTGAATCTCATAATAAAATTCAGGAGACACGTTGTCTTCTGGCAAATACTCTTTAAACAACTCCGCCCATGCATCCATGCAATTCTCAGATAAATTATGATCTGTTTTACTATTCATCATCCTAGCTGCTAGAGACAATTTAGAGAGAGCTTCTCTACAACCAATGTAGATTGGTTGATTTGCAGCATCTAGCATTTCATAAAACCTTTTTGCATCCAAATTAGGTTCTTCTACATTTCCAGTTCCATCAGCTATTGTTGTAGTTGTTTCTAAAAATGCATCACTAATCATATCTTGAACCCTATCATGATCTACCATCTGCCTCCTGATGAAAATTATATTCATTATGCAAATGATTCGGTTCTTCATTATGATAGCATCCTCAAAATTATTATTACTACTACTAGCTTCATTTCCCCCA
>NW_013620277.1:0-1108 GCF_000695525.1 Brassica oleracea var. oleracea
ACAGATGGCCACATTTAAAAAGCTTTCTGATAAAGATAATTTTATTTTGATAAAAAGAGTAAGTTTTAGTGAAAAACAATAATCATGTAGCTTATTATATTACAGATATTCTTGAAAATAAAATTTAGATAGACTAGGAATTGGTTAGCGGTGAAACACACGTGTGTTGTTGCATAAACCTGATTAAATAAATTTTATAAGATTTTCGAGAGACTTTTAATAAAATTGTAACATCCCGAGTTGTGATATATGGAAAGGCTTAAGATAATTGATTTGGCTACCTATGTCACCAAAGTTGACTTACCTTTTCCGGAGCACATCCTGAAAGAACTCCAGAGTTAAGCGTGCTTGAGTTGGAGTAGTGGAAGGATGTGTGACCTATCGGGAAGTTATTCGCGATAGCGTGTGAGTGAGGCCAAAGCATGGGAAAAAGTCGAGTGGTGATTGCAGGGTCAGTAAACAATGATTTCGAGCCTTGGAAAATTTACGCACCAACTGTTGGAACGGGATGGGTTCCACGGGCTGAGAGACCGGGCGTGGATGGTCCATTAGCCGTGGATGGTCCATTAGCCGTGGCGCGTTACAAGTGGTATCAGAGCTGGTTAGCCGTCTCAGTTCTGACCTGAGAGGCGTCTTGAGACCTGTCGTAGAGCGCAACGAGGATGTTGCGTTCTTTGAGAGGGGGTGAATTGTAACATCCCGAGTTGTGATATATGGAAAGGCTTGAGATAATTGATTTGGCTACCTATGTCACACTACCTATGTCACCAAAGTTGTCTTACCTTTTTCGGAGCACATCCTGAAAGAACTCCAGAGTTAAGCGTGCTTGAGCTGGAGTAGTGGAAGGATGAGTGACCTATCGGGAAGTGATTCGCGATAGCGTGCGAGTAAGGCCAAAGCATGGGAAAAAGTCGAGTGGTGATTGCAGGGTCAGTAAACAATGATTTCGAGCCTTTAGAAAAATTAATGGACCGACCGTCGGATGGGATGAGACCCAAAGGCCGAGAGAGTGGACGTGGGTGGCCCATTAGCCGTGGACGGTCGGGGCGTTACAAAAATAATATTGAAGAATTGAATTGAATCGTTAGTATTACATATACCATCGGTC
>NW_013620278.1:0-942 GCF_000695525.1 Brassica oleracea var. oleracea
ACCCTATAACAATAAAAAACTTTAAAAAAAATGATCAACCCAAAACGCAAAATTCACAGTTATAATAACCCTAACAAATATTGAGATGAAACAAAAAATATGTCTACAACTCCGTGCTTGCACGGAGGCAATGCCTCTAGTATTTTTAATGTTATACGTTATTCACAGTAATCTCAGCCATATTAACTAACAAAACAAATATTTTGCGTGATTCAATCAGTTTTAAACATTCTATCTTTATATTTTTTTTATTAAATTCTGTCCGATTATGAGTTTAAAAAAAGAATATTCCAAAGTATAGAATCACTACAATTAGTGAAAATCTAACTATTAAATACGAAATTAATTAGCTCATCTATATTATTAAAAGAGAAGTACTCATTTGAAAATGTTCTTATTTCATTAATTAAACTCTTATTTTTTTCTTTGTCTTTTTCAGTTGCATTTATGAAATATCCTAAAACGAATAAAATTGTCCAATTTATTACTTGTCTTTTCAGTTACATTAATGAAATATGCTTAAATGAATTTAAACTTTCTATTTTATTGTTTGTCTGCTTCAGTTACCTTAATGAAATATCTTTAAATAAATTTGGACATAATGTCATTTAATCAACAAAAAAAACTCATGAGTTATCCTTACGTGCATAATTTTAATAATGGAGATTTTTAAAAAAGTGCATCATTAAAATGTTACCAAAACATACATCACTAATATATAACATACATCAATAAAACTAGAATTTGACTCACACAATTGTACAGATATTATTTTCAGTTGATTAAATTTAAAAATAATTATTTATTCAAAAAATATTTAAGAATGGCTATGTTTTTAAAAATTATATGGTATTATTTGCTCATAACTCATTTGTCATTTGATAAATTGTTAGAAAGAAAATTTTAGCATAATATAACTCAGTTGTCATTTGCTAAATTTAT
>NW_013620279.1:0-1107 GCF_000695525.1 Brassica oleracea var. oleracea
ATAGCTATGATTTGACTTCTTATGATATCAATTTAAAATCATGAGTTAACTTTGTCATATATTTAGCATAGCCAGCTATCTTATGAAAGTTATATGATATATGCAACAACTTGTACAGTAAAACAATTTCATTACATGGTAATAGATTACATCATTGGGTACAAGAAAGTTTAACAAGCCAAAAGGTAAAGCAAACCATGCTAAACTTTTTTATAACCGGCTTTGTAAAAATCATCCCTCATCTATTACAAGAAAGTCTCATTGCTACAACAAGTTTCCATATTTTCTAAGGCTGATATATGGTTAAAATTTGAGTTTCATCATACTTTTAAAGTTTGGGAATGCTTATCTTACGAAAGTTAAATGGTATAAGCAACGACTTGACAATAAAACAATTTCATTGCATGATAATATATTACATAATTGGTTACAAGAAAGTTTAACAAGCCAAAAGAAAAAGCAAACAATGCTAAAATTTCTTATAACCGGTTTTGTAAAAGTGATCCCTCATCGGTCACAACAAAATAAAGCTTATCAACCCAAAAATAAATTTAACCAGGCTAAAGTTATCTATAACCGAAGACTACACACAAAAGACATTCTTGTGTAAACTTAACTATATATATATCACCATAGAATAGCTAAGTCAATTTTTGGATTTAGAAATCTACACACCCACCATCGGTCCCACTCCCTTCAGAAGACTTCTTTTTGCTCCATCAGTTGGGTTGTTTCCAATGTTTGGCCCAAGGCTATAACAAGTAGTTCGTCCTCTCATCTTCTTAACAGTAGGTGAGGTTACCCCCTCCGCCGGAGCCATCACCATCTCCATACTCTCCACTAGGTTGGCTAATGGTGAAAGAAGGAGGTCCATGTACAAAAATCAGTGAGGCTTCGCAGTTTCCATTCCATATTTCCTCGGTCTACCTCTTCTCTTCTTCACCTGCTCACTTCCATGTTCAAGCCGCCAGCTGAGCTTTGTTGGTACTGCTGCGGTGGAGGCGACTCTGATCTTGTGAGCTTGTATGTTACTGATGCAAATCCTATAGTTGGATTCTTTTTTGCTGGGACACCGAATGTGTCAGATACTGAGTGGAGAAGGTTTCG
>NW_013620280.1:0-1107 GCF_000695525.1 Brassica oleracea var. oleracea
AAGTATACACTTGATCTTTTGAAAGGTGCAGGTGCTTATGGAGGAAAAACAGCAAGGATGCCTATGGAGGATGACTACAAAGTCCCATGAAAGGGGGAGATTGAAGACAGCAAACCTTATCAGGATCCTAAACTCTATAGTAAACTAGTTGGCAAGTTGATTTATCTTACCATAACTAGGCCTGACATTTGTTTTGCTGTGAATCAGGTGAGTCAACACATGCAAGTGTATAAAGAGCATCATTGGCGCATGGTGGAGAGGATTTTGATGTATCTCAATGGCTCACCTGATCAAGGAGTATGGATGGGTTGCAATGGGAGCACTGAAGTAGTTGGATACTGTGATGCGGATTGGGCTGGTGATAGAGCAGACAGGAGATCAACCACAGGCTATTGCACATTCATTGGAGGCAACTTGGTTACTTGGAAGAGTAAGAAGCAGAAGGTGGTATCTTGCTCAAGTGCAGAAGCTGAGTATAGAGCTATGCTGAAGCTTACCAACGAGCTGGTGTGGATCAAAGGCATCTTGAAGCATTTGGAAATTGATCAAGCCACACCAATGACAATGCATTGTGATAACCAAGCTGCCATCCACATTGCCTTCAACTCGGTGTTCCATGAAAGAACCAAGCACATTGAAGTTGATTGTCACAAGGTGAGGCAGATGATCATCTTGGGAGTCATCTTGCCATGCTACACAAGAAGTGAAGATCAGCTAGCGGATGTGTTCACCAAAGCTGCAAGACAAAAGACAATGGAGTCCATCCACATCAGGTTGGGTCTCATTGAACTTGGGAAGAGAAGGAGCTGATCCCCTTTGGCTGTGAGGTCTTTACTCTTTTTCCCTCATCAAGGTTTTGTCCCAATGGGTTTTCCTTGGGGAGGTTTTTAATGAGGAAGATCTCATGGCTATCCAAGCTTAGACTTTCACAAAGCTAAGCTTGAGGGGGAGTGTTGAGAAGAAGGCATTAGATGATGAGATGGATTGCTAATAAGAGAGTGAGGCTTAGGAGAGCAATGGGTTGGAGGAATGAGTTTGGGAGAGGCTAGGCCGTATAGGACGTACCATGGCCGTACATGCCGTACAAGAGGAACTCGACCAAGATCA
>NW_013620281.1:0-1107 GCF_000695525.1 Brassica oleracea var. oleracea
ATCTTTTGTGTTTATCCGCTAAGCATGTGGGTGGTTGAATTTTTTTTTAATTTTTGGGTTTAGTTTGATGGGTTTTAGAAACAAGTTGTACAGATGGTGAAGCCTGCGAAAAGAGGAACAACCACACTCGCTTTTTTTTTCTAAGGTGTCATGGGCGCTGCTGATTCTCGTGCTAAGAGAGAAGGCGAATCAATCAAGGCTCCCAATCGAGATGGAGAATATTGAAATCAATCAAGGCTCCCAATCGAGATGAAGAAGATTGATGATACTAAGAAAGCCGGCGACTGGGTATATACTTCTTAGCTCGAATTAATTTTTGCTTGACAACCCTATATTTGATTTTGCTAAGAATCCTAATTTGTTTCATTTTATGATTCCTGTCGCTGTGTTTCTTCTTGCGTAATGGGTTCGTTTCGTACTTATTCCGTTTTGCTTTCAATTACTCTGCTTTATTCTCAGGGAATTGGTATCTTTACCCTTCTTTAAAGATCTCAAAGTGTAAGCTTTTTATGTTTCCACAATGGCTTCACATTCAATAGGTTCTTTTCCTTCCCAAATTGTTATGTTGAAGCAACGTTAGTACTGCATGCATACCTTTTTGACTCAAGTCTTTTAAGGAAGCAAACCTTTAACCTCTTTAACCATTTTATCTGTATGTACGGGATTTGGCTCAGTTTATTCGTATTTGAGTCTTGATAACTTGAAAGGCTTCCATCACATTGGTGCCTCTGTCTGTTTATATGACCCGGTCCTGAGGAGAAGATCTTCTGCGCAGGTCCTTTTGCATCTTTTATTCTCCATGGTAATTCTCTTTCTTTGTGTATGTGTTTCTGCTTAAAAATAAAATTGTTCTTTCTTTGAAACATGGACTTTATTGTATGTACAATTTTCTCTTTTGTTGATAAACTCATTGTTATTTGATATGCATTTTACTCGCACCTGTTCCATATTGCAGTGCTTCAGTGTCAATGGTCTTTAACACAAAGCTATGATTATGCAAACAAATACACTCGATGACTTTTCTAACACTTCGGGTACTGAAGATTTTCAACAACGAAAAGTACCTCCTTCACAGATTTTCAACAACAAAAGGTACCTTCCATCACG
>NW_013620282.1:0-1107 GCF_000695525.1 Brassica oleracea var. oleracea
TCTTCACCTTCTTCAGTTTCTTTGGCTGCTAGCTCTGGACCATCATCAGTGATATGGCTCCATAACCCAAGCCTTCCAATAGCAGACTTCACCAGCCGAGACCAAAGGAGATAGTTTGAACCTCCTTTCAAAGCCACCGGAACTGTAACAAGCTTGCCAAAGTTGTTGTTTCCTTCCATCTTTACTTCCTTTAACCAGATACCACCACAAAGCTTCAATCTTGCAACTCAACTGAAGAACACACAGCACCAACCTCCAAGAACACACGGACTCAAAGAGAATGTACCAAAGATCCCAACTTTATCACATAGCTTCACAGATATCACAAGAACATAAGAACCAAGTCACAAGCACACGATTTGGAAAGAGGAGGAAATGAAAATGAGATCTCTCAATACCAAAGCCAACCTGGCTCTGATACCATGAGATTTTAGAGAATAAAATAGGTATTGAGAGGTTAAGGTAGATTATGAGAGATTAAGAGAGAGATTTGTGGAGATTAAGTAGTAATCATGTTTAGGAGTATGTGAGCTTCATGATGAACAAGAGAGAGACTTGAGAGAGAATGCTCAAAACTCGTTAATCATTAATATGATGAGAGTTTACAATATATAGAGAGAGATACAAGAGACAGATTAGACTAAGCATGTGAAGTCAAAGGATAAGGTTGCTTTAATTCAAACTAGGACCAATCAGAAGCTTCACATGTACCAAAGGAAGAACCTTATCCATCCAGGCCGAGCCAGCCTGTCTAGATGCTCTCTCCTTTCTTCCAACGGTCAGATGGGATAGGGTTAAGTCTCTCAGTAACTCTGGTCGACTTACCTTTCTACCTTGGTAACTTCTTTTCTTCTTAGGTCGAGTTTGGGTCGACCACTATTCGCATGAACCGTACGGCCATGTACGGCCTGGTAAGAACGGATCGCCCTAAGGCATTTCTTCTCCTCTTTCCCTCATCATCTCATCTTCTCTCCAATACTCAAGACACCTCTTCTCATATATTACTCTGCTTATCTCAACACATCAGATGCCTATTCTTCCTCTCAGCTACCCCATTCTACTGTGGTGTGTAAGGACAACTGGTCTGATGCACTATCCCATGTTTAG
>NW_013620283.1:0-1107 GCF_000695525.1 Brassica oleracea var. oleracea
TTTTTTTTTTTTGATGTAAATGTTAAATTTTATATCAAAGTTTTAAGTTTTTGATAGCAGTTACAAAAAATACTAGGAGCAAAAAAGACCAAAAACCTAAACACCAAGAAGAAAGAAGAAACAACATTGGAAGATCAGAAGACATAACATTAACATTTAAACACAAGCACAAAAGATACTACAGCATTGCCGAATGGGTTCAGAGCTTTTGATAAAATATGAGACCACGCTCGGTAGAAATCGGCTTGCCCATAACGCTACTCCAAAAGATTGACACCGACCACACACAGCTTTGCATAGACCGGCTGAAGGAATCAAGCCGCCAACTACCACTGGTAAAGGAGCTTGAGACCCGAGCTAAGAACCTCTACTTGTATCAAGCACACTAGAGCGCCAATCTGGCTTGACGTTCCAGGACCACCAAAGTCACACTTATGCTTGGCTCCAGAACATAGTGCGAGCAGATGCAAGAAGACAGGGAGCGATGATAGTCACATCCTGAGCCGCTCGCCCAAACCTACAATATAGAGATCGATCAGCCCTCCATTGGTGACCAAGCGACCAGACAATGGAGCTGTGATGGCCAATCAGCACATGAGTCTCCTTCAAGAAAATAGAGCTTCGAGACTCAAATGCCCTGCAAGGTAACTAAGATTCTCTCTGTTTCCTAAATATTTGGAATTATGAGGTTTTATACATATTGAGTTTATGGTGCATTGTTTCTTGTAATATACCCTTTATCTTCATTCAACATGCTGTGGTTTCCTTAAGAAAGACACTCGACCTCATAATTAACTGATTCCACTGTGCATTTGACAGGCTATCGAATGGATGAAGAGGATCCTGATTCCAAGAGTTTGCAAATCCAGTTTTCCAGAAGCCCAGGTCTAAGACCAGGGGCAACGTGAAGAAAGGAGGTGATGAGTTGAGATACTTTTGAGGCAAATCAACCAAAATAGTAACTTATTGTTTTCTCTAGAGCCTAATATTCAGATCCTTAGTAGCACTCACTCAAAGCTATAGAGATGTATGAATAGACACAAAAGTCCAGGAGTTGAGTTTATTGGAATCTAAACTTAGACACTGTAAAATAAGTACTGATGGTCT
>NW_013620284.1:0-1107 GCF_000695525.1 Brassica oleracea var. oleracea
TAATTTTTAAAAACATGGTCATTCTTAAATATTTTTTGAATAAATAACTGTTTTTAAATTTAATTAACTTAAAATAATATACGTACAATTGTGTGAGTCAAATTCTAGTTTTATTGATGCATGTTATATATTAGTGCTGCATGTTTTAGGTAACATTTTAATGATGCACGTTTTTTAAAATCTCCATTATTAAAATTATGCACGTAAGGATAACTTTTGAGTTTTTTTGGTTGATTAAATGGCATTATGTCCAAATTTATTTAAAGATATTTCATTAAGGTAACTGAAAAAGACAAACAATAAAATATGAAATTTAAATTCATTTAAGCATATTTCATCAATGTAACTGAAAAGACGAGTAATAAATTAGACAGTTTTATTGGTTTTAGGATATTTTATAAATACAACTGAAAAAAACAAGCAAAAAAATAGGGAATTTAATTAATGAATTAAGAACATTTTCAAATGGGTATTTATCTTTTAATAATATAGATATATGTGAATATCCCATTTTTAATCAAAACAAAAGATTATCGTAGATATTGGAACTTTAGATATTGGATATATCTAATTACTTTGAATTTTCAATATAGAAATACAAATTAACTTACAAAAATTATAATATAAACGAATGCACCATTCTATTATTTCTTAAAACGATTTATTTGAAAATTTGAACAATATATGGATCTATAATCAAAAAGACAGTTACCCAGTCCCTATTTAGACTCTAAATATAAACCATGTTAACAAATATTACAAAAATAAATTATCTATAAAACTATTCCATGATTTTATTTTAATTATTAAAATATCAATAATTAAATTGAGCAGTATATCGATCTATAATAAAAAGATAGCTACTCAATCCCTTTTTAGACTCAAAATATTAACCATGTTAACAAAAATTTCAAAACTAAACTATCTACGAAACCTTCTTTTTTGAACAAAACTATCTATAAAACTATTCCAAGAAATTCTTTAAAATTGTTACTTAACAAAAAAATATAATATCTTCTGTTTCATATATTCGTTTTATTCAATTATATTTAGTTTGTTCCAAATCTCCTATTTCCTATATAAGCTTTGAAAACAAATTCGGGTCGT
>NW_013620285.1:0-1107 GCF_000695525.1 Brassica oleracea var. oleracea
AGATTATACATTTACAAAAGCTAGCTAATCAATTGCCAGATTTCTTTTCTGACCCGAAAAGAGTTACTAAGTCATATATACCAGCTGCTAATACACCAATCAGTATTGATGTTCAAGAGGGACACAATCAAGTTGCTACAGAGTCTAGACAACGTTTGAAACGTGGTAGACCAATAGGTTCCAAAGATAAGAACCCTCGGAAAACTAAGAAAGGTGCAGAGATTGAAAACAAGGTTGTTAAGACCCAAGACACGACCGCAACCGTTCCTAAATCCCGGGATTTAGCCGCGGCCGATACCAAAACCCTAATAGCGATCGCGGCCGATCATGAATGCTTAGATGCGGCCGGCCCTGATGTATCTAATACCGATTCTTGGGACGCCAAGATTCAAGGTACTGAAAGTCCTGATTATAATGAGATCTCAATAAACTATGTCTTCTCTGGGATACAATAGAACATGAAGAATGTCGACATTGATGATATATTTGCATGCAATGTAAAACTTGAAATCATGGATGATAATGAGGATCATGAACCCACGTCTATTTATGAGTGCACTCAACGATCAGATTGGATCAAATGGAAAGAAGCTATAAACGTGGAGTTCAACTCTTTTAAGAAGATAGATGTCTTTGGACCAATAGTCCGGACACCTTATGATGTTAAACCAGTCGGCCATAAGTGGGTCTTTGTGAGAAAGAGAAACAAACATGGTAATGTCGTTAGATATAAAGCACGGCTTGTTGCACAAGGATTCTCACAAAGACAAGGAATAGATTCCTGATAAGTCTGGCTATAAGAGAGAAATTAGACTTGCGGTTAATGGATGTTGTAACTGCATACTTATATGGGCCACTGGATAATGAGATTTATATGAAAGTACCAGAGGGTATAGAGTTGAAAAACAAATCGAGTACTCGAGAACAACACTGTATAAAGTTGAATAAATCACTTTATGGGTTAAAACAATCAGGCCGAATGTGGTACAATAGACTAAGTGAGTACTTAGTGAAAGAGGGATATAAGAATGATCTGATCAGCCCATGTATCTTTATAAACAAATTCGGCCAGGGCTTTGTGATTATAGCAGTGTATGTTGATGATTT
>NW_013620286.1:0-1107 GCF_000695525.1 Brassica oleracea var. oleracea
TTTCTCAAAATCTATGTGTTAACCCCCTACGAAAATATTGAATTTTTGGGTAAATGTTATACATACTTAAGGCTATGATCTTTAGTGTTATTTTAAAATTTCTAAACAAATTATACATTTCAATTAATGTATATTAAATTCTCTTTCATGATATATGGACTTCGTTTTAATTGTTTGTCAATTAATTTAGTAAAATTTCATAATACTCCCTAAATTGGTGGACTAACCACTATAAAATCGTTATTTTCTAGAAAAACGGAGACAGCTGTGCATTAAACCTCTTTGACCTTCATCATATGTTAGTGAATGATGCAACTATGCATTAAAACAAAATTTTCAAATTTTAGAATTTTTTTCAAAATCTATGTGTTAACCCCCTACGAAAATATTGATCTTTTCGGTAAATACTCTATATACTGAAGCCTATGATCTTTAGTGTTGTTTTCAAATTTCTAAACACATTCTACATTTGTATTAATGTATATTAAACTCTCTTTCATGGTATATGGATATTTTTTAATTTTTTGTCAATTAATTTAGCAAAACTTCACAATACTCTCTATATTAGTGGATTAACCACTATAAAATTGCTATTCTCTAGAAAACGGAAACAACAAAGGTTCCACACCTCTTTGAGCTTCATCATATGTTAGTAAATGATGCAACTATGCATTAAAACAGAGTTTTCATATTTTTAATTTTTCTTAAAATCTATGTGTTAACCCCTACGAAAATATTGAATATTTTGGTATATGTTCTATATACTGAAACCTATGATCTTTAGTGTGTTTTAAAATTTCTAAACACATTCTAAATTTGTATTAATGTATATTAAACTCTCTTTCATGGTAGATGGACATCGCTTTAACTTTTTGTCAATTAATTTAGTTAAACTTCATAGTACTCCCTAAATTGGTGGACTAATCGATATTTTCTAGAGAAACGGGGACAACAAAGGTTCCAAACTTCTTTGACCTTCATAATATGTTAGTGAAGGATGAAACTATGCATTAAAACAAAATTTTCATATTTTTGATTTTTTTTCAAAATCTATATGTTTACCCCTACCAAAATATTGAGTTTTTTGGTAAATGTTATATATACTGA
>NW_013620287.1:0-1106 GCF_000695525.1 Brassica oleracea var. oleracea
CATCGCAGTGCTTCCAGTTCTGAATGCAAGGCAGACTCTCGCCGTATGTAGTTTCGTGTCCTCATAAGTTGTACATTCCCCAAGCTGTCCATCCAGACCCATCCACACCCGCTGAACCGTGTTGTGGATGTCCATGACCTATTTATCATGCAAATATTACTCAAGCTTAAGACTTGAGGTTCCACTACACTAGGTTCTCGTGGATTCGATGATACCATCTCGTTTGCATTGAACCATGCTTGACACTCGCTCTCATCGTATCGAACTAACTCCAATGGATCCCTGTCTATCCCTCTAAAGAGCTTACGTTTCTAACCCTCCATATGTACCAGATTATCCATGGATAAAGGTTCATGTCTAGTTCAGGCTCGACAATGTTGTTTTTCCTCCAGAAAAGATAATTCATATTTGCATAAAGGCTCGGAACCGGGAAGATGTATGGGCTCGTTGGAGTTGCTGATAAGGACCAAGCTTGTAAAGCTGGCGGGCATTCAAAGATTGCATGTGTGACAGATTCTTCTCGTTTTCCGCATCGTGCACAGTAGTTATCACATCTCATATTTCGCCGTATAAGATTCCTCGTTACTGCCACATGACATGTTATCAGTTGCCATATAAGATGGCAAATCTTTTGAGGCGCCTTTATCTTCCAAACGAACGCTTGAAGTTTAGTTATACTGGGTTTCAGTACCTCATTTTCTTCCTCGTCCTTCAATAAACTCCGAGCAATCCAATATCCTGATTTAACATGTTATATTGGTTTTATAATCATAAACATGTTACATTTGATATTATAAACTGAAAGTAATATGATTTAGAAAATATATACCGGAAAATTGCATATGTGGAAGATTATAAAAATTGATTTTTTTGGTCGTTGACAATAGTAACGGGTTGTGTTTTGGTCGAATTATATATATAGTACATGGTTCATTAATGAAGCTCTTAAGTTTAATTATGATGAAAATAAATAATAGGTCTATTAAAATCATGTTCTTCTAATTGACAGTTCAATAAAAAATGAAATATAAAATATGTCATAACTTCTATTTTTCTATTTAATAAGATAGACTATAGTGAAAATTGATTGTTTTTGTTAAGATTTG
>NW_013620288.1:0-1106 GCF_000695525.1 Brassica oleracea var. oleracea
GGGTAATCTAGTAATTCTTGTGGGACTTGGGTTTAAAGTCGGCTGGAACCAGTATGGCATATGTGTGCTTTATTGTCGATCGACCACACGGAGTATGTGTTCGCCCATCGATCGATCGATTATTGCCTTCGCCCATCGATCGATAGTCATAGTCGATGGTCAGCTACGGGTTTTTATCATTTTATTTCGAAAATGCACCAAAATCAACACTCTCCTCCAAATCACTCCAAAACCTAAAAACATACTAAAAGGACTCCAAAACAATTATAAAGTATTTAAAAACACATGTATACCATGGCTAAAATGGGTAAATCCATGTTATGTCAATTTTTGTTCTTTATTGTGTACTTGATGTTTCGTAGTACATAAAAAGATCCAGCCTAAGAATACCCTAACAGTGTCTACAGAGATCAGGAGGGACATGCTTGAACTAATAATTGGAGGATAATTGATGTGTTAAAGGCTGATATTGCAAACATTCTTGAAATGGCTGCAAGTGTAGGAAGTCATTACCTGAGCCTAATACAATATGAGGGATCTTTCCAGAGGAACATCAACACCACAAGAAACGATGTTGATCACTACTATCAGGCTGAATCTGATAGAATTTGGGAGAGATGAGGTTGAAGCCATGATAGATCTACTTCTTCATGCACAGGTAAATATGGTGGATGATTTATGTTGGAAACTAGATGCAACCTACGCTTAACTAAACAACATCATTGGATGGCATAGTAGATGTGTGGAGAACCTGGAACTTAGAGTTGATCGAATTGGTGCTACAGTTGAACAACATGAAAAGCATAAGACAAGGAGTGATGAAACCGTCGTGATCTGTGCAGAGCTGTTGGAAATTAGAGTGGATTAGATAGGTGCTACCTAAGACGGCAGCTATAGCAGAGGGCCATAAATGATGATGCAATCAGGAGTTTTGTAGGCTGCTGGTTTGAAATATCTGCATAAGATGTTGATACTTGTATTCCAGTAGGTTCTCCACCTTCCCAAGACTTTTCCTGAAACCACACAGTCATGCTAAAGACTATAAACAAGCGCTAAGTGGGAGAAAAGCCACTATTAGGTACTTTTTCGTTTATTAAAAAAAAAAA
>NW_013620289.1:0-1106 GCF_000695525.1 Brassica oleracea var. oleracea
CATTTTGCATACACCACATAGAGTCTAATAACAAAGTTATGTGTTATTAATTTTGTCTACGTTTAATTCTCTTTAACAAAAGAATAGTCTTCGCTTAATTTATGTCTTAGGTGAGGTGATCTATGGAGAAGTGATAAATCCAATGGAAGCTCTTAGTTCTTGGAACTTTGGAAGAACAAAAAGGAATCTCATTCCTTGGAGATTCCTTGGAAACGTACTGGTTTGATGAAAAACAGCTGGTGTTTAATCAAGTGAGTTCTGTTGTGGTGAAGGCAATCAAATCCTTGACACTGGTTTTGGTCATCTCTGCAGTGATATAATCTCAATCGATACTATCAACCTCCATTTCAAATGTTCAGACGCGACCATTGCCACTGCTTCAGAGACCATGTGAAGTTAGTTCAAATAACAGCCACCATTAACCCAATACTTACGGAGTTGTTCATGTTTGGCAGCTACCAACAGCTTATTAGTATAGATTTACTTGCACTATGACTTTTTCTAAAAAACAATTGATATGGTTGTTGTCGTTATTTTCGTTATCGTCATTATATGAAGATATGGGTTTTACCTTTTACTTAATCACGCTAGCTATTTGAGAATTTCTTCTCTACTTGAACCATATGAAATATTAAACCAGGAAAATCACAATGTCAGATTATAAGCCTCCCCTATATTAAAGGTCACCGTGACAATGTTAATTGCTGTAATTTCTTCAACCTCTGTACCGTAGGTTCTTCAACAATGTTAGTATGGTGTCTTCTTTGGTATTTTCGCTTCATTTCGAATTTTCTGATACTTCTTAGTCTACAAGATATTTGCTTATCACCAATATTAATTGTTTTCTTGGGTGTTCACTTGGTTGTAAGCAAATGTAGAACAATTCTTGACTTGATAAAGAAGTGAAGAATGAGCCTTCTGATCTCATCACCTTAACTTTTCGTAAATTAGTCAAACCTTAACCCGCTAGAATGCTACTTACATTTAGAGATTCTAATCAAAGTTTTGATGAATGATTTAGCGAGAACATAAATTACGACTTATGTTTGCTATATCCACAAGTTGTGGAAGAAATGCATGATTCATTTTAAAGGGCAACAGACATG
>NW_013620290.1:0-1106 GCF_000695525.1 Brassica oleracea var. oleracea
TTGACAAAGTGTGTATATTTTAAATTAATTTGGGAACAAGGTGATTGACAAGGGTAAAATGACTCCAGTATCCTCGCGTTACGTTGAGAATGAAATACTTTTATTCCGTTGCCAGTTATTTTGTCATCTTCTGATAACATGCATATGTTTTGACAAAGACAACTACAAATTCATAAAATGAGATATTTTGTTGCTTTGCGTGGATATTAGTGAATTGTCACTATTTCGTTCAGAGATATTGTTAGATTTTTTATATGGTGATGATGGATACATGTAGAAAAGGTTGTAGCTTTTAATGAGATGAAATGAAAAAGATATGATATCTACATACAAGTATACATATCAAAAAAAAAGAAAAAAAAAAAAAAGATATGATATCTACATACAAGTATACATAAAGCCGAATGCTTACCTTACAGTTCGCTATAAATAACCCTTTCAGCCTGATTTCCCAACACCAAAATCACTGGTCTATCAATCCACAAATTATGAAGCCAAATTAATAACCGGCTTTAAAAAAGGAATAGCTGTAAAGTGTTTATTCATGGTTTTATATAACTTTCAACACTGAACAATAAATCTAAAACCTATGGTACAAAAATATTAACTGGCTATAAAGAACAACTAAACACTAAACCAGATTCATAAATTCCAACTTTTCGTAAATATATTGATTCGAAAATAAGAAATTATACTTCAATAAATCATGGAATAAATCTTGAGTTGACCTTGTCAAAATACACTAGCTACAATAATATTAATGAATGCACATTATAATCAAATAATACTATAAGGTTTTTGTATATGTACTTTAAATGGATAATATAATTGGACAATGTATTATAGATTCAGGTTGAGTTAATACAAAAAAGGTAACATGTATGTATAAATTTTCACCGGATATTAAAAAGTAATCTGGATATAATAATGCCGTCAGCAAAACACTAAATCTTAAACCCTTGGGTAAACTCTAAACACTTGGATAAACTCTAATCTATTTGATAAACTCTAAACCCTTGGATAAATCTTAAAACCTAAATCATAAAACACTAAATTTTGGAAAAACTAAACCCTTAATCCTAAACCCTATGGTTTACCCTAGACCC
>NW_013620291.1:0-1105 GCF_000695525.1 Brassica oleracea var. oleracea
GACAATTCTAGCTCTCATCCCAAAAAAATAGGATGCAAGTACAATGAAGGATTATCGACCTATATTATGCTGCAATTTTTATATATAAGGTGATCTCTAAGATCCTTGCTAATAGGCTGAAAGTGATGCTACCCAAGTTTATAGCTCAAAATCAGTCAGCATTTGTCAAAGAGCGTTTGCTGATGGAAAATATGTTGCTTGCATCTGAGGTCGTTAAGGATTATCACAAGCCTGATGTGTCACCTAGATGGCTAGATGTGCTATGAAGATAGACATCTCGAAATCTTTTGACTCAGTACAATGGAATTTTCTTCTTAATGTACTAGCTGCCCTTGATTTTCCAGAAAAGTTCATACATTGGATTCATCTTTGCATATCGACTGCATCTTTCTCTATTCAAGTTAATGGGAAATTAGCGGGCTTCTTCAAAAGTGAAAGAGGTCTACGGCAAGGCTGTGCACTATCTCCATACTTGTTTATGATTTAGATCAATGTTCTGTCAAAAATAATCGACAAAGCAGCAAGTGAGAGAACCATTGGCTACCACCCAAAATGTAAACAAATTGAGTTGACACACCTGTGTTTTGCTGATGATCTAATGGTGTTTGTGGATGGGCATAAAAGATATATTGAGGGTATCGTCAGGGTTTTTGATGCATTCGAAAAGCAGTCTGGTTTAAAAATCAGTATTAAGAAGGACACAATGTATCTTGTTGGCTGCACAGACCAAAGTCGGGAAAACTTACTCTTTGATTTCCCTTTTGCCATCGGTCAACTACCGGTACGATATCTCGGTATTCCTCTTATGACTAAGCGAGTGACAGAAGCTGACTATATGACACTCATTGAGAGGATAAAGCAAAAAAAAAAGAGGTCATGGACAGTTAGACATCTATTGTATGCAGGCCAGGCCGCCTTCAGCTTTTGAAGTCGGTAATAGTATGCATAACATCCTTCTGGATCACTGCCTATAGACTACTGAAAGAATGTGTTGAAAAGATACATGGCATGTGCTCCGCTTTCATGTGGTGAAGATCAAACTTAAACACACACAAGGAAAAGGTATCATGGACAGAGGTATGTAAACCAAAGCAGGAGAGAGGTT
>NW_013620292.1:0-1104 GCF_000695525.1 Brassica oleracea var. oleracea
CATCACTGACATGGAATAAGGTAGAATCCAACCAGGATGTCTTTCAAGACGTCTTATCTCGACTCTCAGTAAGGTCTATCCGTTCATTCAAAACGGTTAACAGATACTGGCATGCCTCAGTTAGCAACAAACATTTTGCTACGATACAGCTCGCTCAATCGAGAAAGAAGCCCTCATACATAGCTTGTCCTAGAGTAGACAAGGCTATGAAGTTGTACTTGTTGAAGCCAGGGAAGTTCAACTATCGACACCATGCTACAGTTGATCCTCCGGGAAGAAGCGCCGATCACCACATGCACATGATAGCATCGTTCAATGGATTAGTATGCTGCATCAACCAACTTTCTGATGAACATGAAGTAGATTATCAGATATGGATCTGCAATCCTTCTACTGAAGAAACTCTGCTTCTTCCTCAAGGCAGACCATCTGTTTGGACTGAACCAAGTATTGGAGTTGCATATGGTCCTGACATTAGCGAGTACAAAATTTTCCGCATATTCTGTGTCGGCAAGAGAAACGCTGGAAAAGGGGATTATCTCTACGAATGTGAGGTGTATTCATCTAGCACTGGTGCATGGAGGGGCATCGGCCCTGTGCTTCATCTTCCAATGTATGTTTGTTTCAGTCCACACAGATCCGGTCATGTCTTTGCAGGAGGGAAGATCTACTGGCTGGTTTCTCTGGAAGATCCTGCAGGTATAATGCTCTCTGTGGATATGGAGGAGAACTTCGAAGTTATGGAGCTGCCTTACTATTCAACAGAGCTGCGTGAAGAAGACAGGATAACAGTTGCTACGTATCTGATAAACCTGGGAGGATCTCCGTCACTGGTAGTTCTACATGCGGATTACTTTGACGTATGGGAGTGGAAAGAAGCTAGTTGGGTATTTGTAATCGCAGATGAGTTTGATTTCATGGACTTTGCTGAAATTGTATTATTCATGACCTCGTCAGAGAAGGAGATCCTGTTTGTGACTGACTCGCACTTGTGGACTTATCATTTGGATACTAGAAAGTGGAAAAAAAGGGGCAGGCCTCCTACTCGATTTACGAATCCTGCTATCTTCCCCTTCACCGAAAGCCTTCTTCCATGTAAGCTCT
>NW_013620293.1:0-1104 GCF_000695525.1 Brassica oleracea var. oleracea
ATACCCAAACTTAAACATTATTTAGATCTAAAATTCATTACTTAAGTCTAGATCTACTTTAATTCTATAAATCATAAATCTACTACACTTTTCGGATTAGCTAGATGTTTATAACCATTAGCTCTGATACCACATGTAAACTTGATTTTACATGAACCCTAAGATCTTTAACATCTAGACTAATCACATAATATAACTATAAGAGAGATTATGGACTACCTCCATTCATTGTTGCGGAAATCTTCTTGAACGGTTTTGATCATGGAATATGATTGCTTGATCTTTAAGTTGGAGTTAGATCTTCTCTCCATAAGATGATCTCTTGATCTTTAATTTGGAGTTAAGCCTTCTCTCCCCTTGCCTACACCTTTCTTTATGTGTTTCTCTTTGTTTTTGTTGTTCTGCTTTAGGATGGAGCAAAGACATGTATTTATAGGTGGGGAAAGGGACCTAGCTTCTTCATCATGTTTTGATAACTTTTTCACCAAGTTTTTCTTATTTTCTTGGCAAGTTTATCCTTTAATCTCAACCATTCATCAAAGTTGAGTAAGTTGCAAATGTTTTGCTTAAGGTGACTTATTTTATTAGGATAAGACATGTGTGAAGTGTTCTAGAACATTAGGTTCATACATTGAACTTGTTCTCTTAAGCATCTTCCATTAGACTTGTCCTCAAGTCACTCTTCTCTTCTAAAACATTTGCCACTTATACTTTAGTTAAAACGTTAGGAAATAAACTCCTTTATTTACCAATTTTATTGGTTACCAAGTGTCATTAAGTTTAACAATTTCAATACAAAATAGATTACTATAAGACCACATCATGAGAAAGAAATATCCATTCATATATAGTCATATATATAATTTTTCTTACAAAATGTTTCTCTGTTGAAAGTATTTATTTAGACCTGTAAATTTTTATTAAATAGAGATTCGGACTTCATGTTACTAGGGCTTGGCCTTGATCATAGGGACCAGTGGATAATAATTATTTTAACATGTGATGTCTCTTAGAAAATCAAAACTCGGAAATATTACAGTGAAAAAGATTGGAATTAATATTATGAAGGTCCTGAGTTGAACTTGTTTTGCAGTAGGAGATATA
>NW_013620294.1:0-1103 GCF_000695525.1 Brassica oleracea var. oleracea
CTCTCCTTACCCTCCAGGACAATGAAACTGCTACTGCAGTGGGATTCAAATCCTACAATGATTTGATGATGGCTGGCCTTGTTACCTTGGCCGAGAAGTCTCCAATCGGTCAAGGTTGTGGAGAGTCCTCTGTTGATTTTACTGCTACACCTACACGTACACCTACATCTGCAGAGCATAGTAGATTGGGAAGGGGAGGAGATATTCAAGAACACAATGCCCTTCTGCGAACCTTGCGATTATCTGCTATCAATAATAGTGATTGGGATAGTACTAGCAGTAGCAGAGACTCGCAAGACTCAAGCAGTGGGGGAACATCCTCGTCTGGATACTCAGTGAATCTTATGGACACTGGATCTGGCTGTACTAGCCTCCCTGGCAAAGGTAATTTGAAGTCCAGATGTGATGATCAGATTTCTTCTAAGGAATCAAGAGATAATATGTTCACACACATTCCATTATATTCTTTGTGCATAGAGACCATTCGATTCATTTCTTAAGAAAACTTCACCATGGTTGGATTTTCAGGTGCGGTGATCAAGAAGTTCTTGAATACTAATGCCAGCCAACTAACGTTTCCCGGGTGCGTGATGGAATTGTTTTGCTTAGGGAAAATTTTATATAGTTGTTTTCACTGATAGGTTTTATCTTTTGTTTATCATTTTCGTCCAGGCTATTTTCCTTGCGTGAAACCCTCAAAGAAGGTGATCTATGTGTCTTCTTGCGCAACACTCACTTCTACACCATGTTGAAGGTTATAAAGCTGTAGCCTTTTTCTTTTTTTTTCCCATAGTTCCCTGACACAACTTAATACATAACAGTCGAGCATCTAATTATATCTTCTTCTTCTTCAGAATGACAATGCACTATACACCCTAGTTACTGATCAGGGCTACATGGTTTGGAAAAATTTGATCCAGGTATTTGCAAATAGTTGTGTATTACTTAATCCTTTGTAAGGAGAAGATTATTGTCCTGTCGTGGCATATGCTCTAGTTTCTCTTGTTATTATCAGGAATATATCGACAACATCAACAGTTTATCAAAAGAAGGCACGGAAGGCACGGAGATTGAGTAAGATTCCAAACTTTATGATCGTATTT
>NW_013620295.1:0-1103 GCF_000695525.1 Brassica oleracea var. oleracea
TATATGTTTTTTTCGTATTTAACTCTTAATTATTGGATTTGGTTTTAGTAATTACTTCGTTGGGTTTTTTTAATTTTAATATTAAAAATCTTCATTTGTCGTATATAAGTTTCTCTGATATATTTATCCATTACTGTTACTATGAATGCAGCCGTCGTAATATTATGCTTATATTATATACATTAATTTGAAGCATAATAATATCTTAAATATTGAAGTGATTAGGCGGCTAAATATCAAAATTAGTAAAACCAACGTTTAAAAGAAATAAAAAATCAGTTACCTTAATATCAGAAATATTATAGGTAACATGCATGAAACCGTTCTAATATTAATTTTATAAAGTATAACCTAGGAACTGATTTAACTTGACCAATACGTAATTCATATTGATATCTTTCTTAAAACTGTATATCACACACTTGCCGAATTAATAATTAAATGTGTTTTTATTACATCAGATGTCGATCATCGTAGATATTTGGTCGGTAACTTTCTTAATTAGATTTGGTAACAAATTTAAGATTCCCAGTAAATATGAGTAGAGGATATACGCGTAATAATTTTGTAGATCTTTGAAAGTGGATGTTCCTAGACGGACACACCATTTATTAAAAAAAGTTTATATAAGATTAAAATACCGATAATGAGACTGAGGTTATTTGGAATTGATATTATATAAAAATACAAGCAAAACATACAAAATAGCAACGTACGAAACTGAACGAAATAGATAAATCACATATGTAAAAAACATAAGTTATTTTACATGCATGCTTAGATAATACATCTCCACAACTCTGCTTGTTTCAGTCTTGATTCATAGCAAACTGAACAAATTGAGTAAGCCTTTTGGAGTAGTAACAATGCTTGCATACTTCAGCCATGTTATCGGGATGACACTCAGTCCATGGCTCAAGGTTCACCATAGCTGTATAGGAGCGGGTCTCCATAATTGCAGGGATTGTACTTAGAGTTTTCTTGACTTTTTTCCAGCTATAATCAGAGGTTGATAGATTTTCTTTCCATTAGAGTTTATCCAGATACTTCTTACCTTTTGGATAGTGTTCTAATACAAGCAATAACAAACCGTAAAGATAAGT
>NW_013620296.1:0-1103 GCF_000695525.1 Brassica oleracea var. oleracea
GCGTAAACCGACCTTGGAGCTAGTATATAAGGAGTCCTAGGCGAGGACCATAGAAAAAGAGCACTTTTCAGAGCAAACTTAGCACTTAGAGCAATTTAGGCAATCTTCCGTTTTTGTTATTTCGAGCTGCGAGTCAATTAGGTTTAGCCGTCTTAGGGTTGCTAGAACTAGGAATCTCGCCGACAGCTCTCGAGCCCAGGCTTATACCTTGTTGTAAACGCTCATACGCAGATTCGGAATAAGATCTACTTTGCTCTCTTTTTCGATTTCTTATTCTTATCGTTGTTATTCTCGTGTTCTGATTGCTTGACATGTGGTAATTAGCAGATATCCGGGTCCTCTGGGAAATTAGGGTTTTCCTAGTTTCCTTATTTAAACGGAAATCGACAGTGCGAATTTCGGTTCCCACAATTGTTTGAGACCTTCCCCCTCTATAAAAGAAAAAAAAAAAAAGAAAAAAAAGAAAGATTCAATAAGATAGTGGGGAAGGGATAATAAAAAGTGTTAGAGCTTAGAAATGTAAAAAGTGAATAAGAGGTCTTTAGTGGTTGAGTCTTAAGAAAAGAATGTTGTTCATTGGGTGAGTGATGTGAGTGTTTTTCATTTTGGGTTATGGGATGAATGAAAAGGGTGTAGAATTTGTAATCACTTAGGAATGGGGTAGAATGATGAGGATGGATCCATGTATGCATGAATTGCTCCTAGTCTTAGATAAATTTTGCATAATGATCAAGCTCTTTGATTCTTGAGTGATTGCCACCTTAAAATGATTGCATTGAACCCTCCTCTTCATCCATATTAGACCATTTGATCACCTAGCCAAATGATTGAGATCATGTGCCCATCTGTGAGAATTCACCTTGTGTGTGTGTGTGAATCAATGTGAGGGTTGGTGGAGAGAGCATGTTTGTTGAAAAGCATTGCATCTTGTGTAGAGACATACGAGTATTTATAGGCCTAGAAAAGCTAGAGTATAATAACAGAGTGTGTTCATGCTATTTGCTATGTTTCTTTACGATGTTAAGTTGAGTGCATTGAGTGTTTCTTTTGGCTAAACTCCCATCTTTGTATCTTTCCTCCTTGTGTTTTGAAAAGTTTACTTG
>NW_013620297.1:0-1102 GCF_000695525.1 Brassica oleracea var. oleracea
TGATTGTTGACAGCGAAGGCAAACCTCAACGTCAAACAAAAAATGTGGTCTTTAGAGAGATTTTTGACAATTTATGATTTCAGACAATTTGTTTTGTTTTTTATAACTTTGTTGGAACGTGGATTTATATACGGTTTATGGTTCTATGTTTAGCTACTGTTTTATATTAATAAGTCTCTCTTATAATATTATTGAAACTTTTGGAAAAGTTCGATACATGAAGAGATTAAAATATTTTTGCTTTGTGATGAGGAAAGATGATTCTTGATGAGGTTCTAGAAATCCCCAGGAACAAACAAAGAATGTTTCAAGCTATATGTGTTGTATAAGACAACATCTACAAGAGAATTTGAACTTTACTAAAAGTTCTTAAGGAATACGGTAATCAATATATTTTCCACTATTTCACATAATAACAAACAAATCAATCAAACTCCGGTTCCCATCCTAACTACCGATAATCACATCCAATCCTAAATTCTAGAACATTATAAATGAGGAATATTAACTTACTGATTAAATGCACTGAAGAAAGTTGTGTTAATAGTCGCTGTCATCAATTTGCTTCTTAATTTCCATTTGGATGTACCATGTACTACGCATATTGTCCTGCCAAAAGAACACAGTATAACAGTAAGTTACTATATATTTAAATTCTGGTATAGTATAAAAAGATACTTATCTTTTTGGGTGGTAGTATTAGTTCATGTTCAATCCCTTCCTATCTGCAAGCCGAATCACACTATCAAAATTCCTTACTCATTCAACCACCTAGAAACTGCAACTAAAGCAAATCACTTAATATTGAGTTACTTATTGTCTAATACAAAGCAATCTTATACTATTAAGAAATTTTAGATAAGGGGTTTATAAGAATTATCAGGCTTTTTTATCTTCTTAGCATTATTAACCTTTCTTTGTAAGACGCAAGTGTAATGCTACACTTTTTATAAACTTATTTCTTCAGCTATTTGTATCACCACGGAGCAGCACCACCATTACATCTGAACTTAGATTACATGTCTGATTTAACTGCAAAAAACAACAACAAAACATGGCGATGGTAACCATATATTATCCTAAATGACTTTCTAAAATTTAG
>NW_013620298.1:0-1102 GCF_000695525.1 Brassica oleracea var. oleracea
AAAAAAAAAACGTTGACATACATGGTTTCATTAACATAAATTCCAAAATAGAAATAACCAACGAAAACGCCGGTATATAGTTCATAAGATATCCGATAAGGATGTTGTCAATTACTATGAACAACCCCATGTAAATATATTCGAACAACATAACAGGATTCATGCAAGTGGATAGTAAGCAAAATGGGCCAAACCACACGTTCCTTCAGGTGCATCCACGTCTCTCTTGATTCTCATGTAACCATTTTCTCCCCAATTTTCTCCCCATGAGTTCTTCAATAACCAGTACTTAGTCCCTTCTTCACTAATCCCATAACCAACAATCGTAACCGCATGAGTCTGGTGCGTCCCACAGTACTCTCCGTCAAATATCCCCCCGGAGTATTGCATAAACGCAGCCCCTGATCCAGCTATCGCCACAGAAACAGGCTGTTTAGACACCGCTTTTAGCAATGCTTCCTCGTCATCACTTGGAACCGTCTCGTATCCGCTTATGGTAGCAGCAATGAAATCAGTAACTTGGCTGGCTGAAGAACATGTTCCTTGTGATTCTTGGTAAGGATAGTTATCCTCCGTGGTGATTCCTTGGTTGTTAATAATGTACTCGAAAGCTTTTGACATTATCCCTCCATTGCATCCATTGTTAAAGTCTCTGCTACAATCCACCAGCTGCTGTTCCGACAGGGATACAAGATCACCTTTTGCAATCTTTGTAATACCTTCCACGGCTGCCACCGCCGAGAAAGCCCAACAACATCCTGTTCCATATTTCCAGAAATTTCATATTATATTCTCTCTTGAACTGTGATAAGAAAGAAACACACAAAAATTTGGTGGACCACATGTGGTCTAATGATTGCACCAATGTTCAAGAAATCTGTAGATGGTAATTAGGCGTTAACATTAACATTTAGGCGGATTATTCGGGCTTTACGTCAATGCATTCTTTATTTATTATATGTCTTATATTTATATTACATATATTAAGTTTTATGTGTTTAATTTCAAATTACTTTAATGAAATATTTAAAAATTAGATATAGAAAAAACAAAATTGGAGAGAAAAATATAATCATTTATTTATAGAAATAATTGATGGTGA
>NW_013620299.1:0-1102 GCF_000695525.1 Brassica oleracea var. oleracea
TCTTATTTATCAAAACCCTCAGATAGTAACGTGGTCCTTCACTTGGAGAAACATGCTGTAACCTACCTATTGCAAAACCTTTTTTCCGTTTTCTCCATTTTTGTTGCTTGTCATCATATATGAATCTTGTTGGCATTTCTGCATAGGTAAGTAATCTAGCTTCAGGGAATTCTTCACAGCAATCAAACCATGCTAAGAACATAGTTTTCATCACACTCACGCGAGCCATAACAGTTTCCACTGTATCACCTTCCCTATATATTACCGGTTGGTCTCCTTCTAGGTGAAATGTTAGCTTTTCAACTGGTGTACTTCGGAAATGTGTATGAAATGCCAAAATTCTCCAAGTAGACTCGCAAGATGATATGTATCTACGCACCAGTAAGAATACAAAAATAACATTAGTTCATAAGCACAATAGATAAAGTTTTACGTTAAGCAAAAAGATATATGAACGATATACCTTGCATCAAAATATTTCTTAATTTCATCAACAGTTGGTTCCAGTGCTTCCCCATTAGTGTTACCACCTACTGTTTCCCCATCAGCGTTAACACCTGATGATACTCTTGCAGTGTCTACAGACCCTCCAACAGTGTTTACATGCTCTCCATCATTCCTACTATTTTGTGCTGTTCCTGAACCACTTGATTCCTTATTAACTTTCTGAGTAACTGTTGCTGTGACACAGTCTTGCCCTTTGTGGATGTACTTAAATAAGTACTTAATAGATCGGGACTGATTACACCACTCAACATTAATGTGCGCATTATAAGCGAGAAGTAGCTTCTTGTTGTAAGGAACTACAAACCTGTTGTCCAACTGAATTCCTTTCTTCTCAACAAAACACCCACCTTCTCTTCTCCGATAGATAGGATACCCCTGCGAATCCACTGTAGTCTTCTCCACTAACTTTCTAGGAAAGAATTTGGTACACCGCCCTTCAATCATACATGGTGAATTCTTGTTAACAACACCACATGGTCCGTGAATCATTGTGTCTCTTACAACCTCATAGAGACGCGGCTCTTCCTTTTTATCAGGAATTTCAGCTGATATTATCCGATCAATATCATCAGAACTTGGAAATTTAGCTGTCGGA
>NW_013620300.1:0-874 GCF_000695525.1 Brassica oleracea var. oleracea
TTGAAAAAAAATCGAAAAATATGATAATATTGTTTTTATGCATATTTTCATCCTGCACTAACATATAATGATGTTTAAAGTGGTTTGGAGTCTTTGTTGTCTCCGTTTTTCAAAAAATAGCGATTTTATAGTTAATTATTCCACCGATTTCGAGAGTATTATGAAGTTTTACTAAATTAATCGATAAAGAAATTACAACGATTCTCATATACCATGAAAGAGAGTTTAACATATATTAATACAAATGTGGAATGTGGTTAGAAATTTTAAAACAACACTAAAGATTTTCAATATATAAATCATTTACCAAAAACTCAATATTTTCGTAGGGGTTAACACATAGATTTTGAGAAAATTTCGAAAATATGATAATATTGTTTTAATGCATAGTTGCATCACGCACTAACATATAATGATGTTCAAAGAGGTTTGGAGTATTTGTTGTCTCCATTTTCCAAGAAAATAGCGATTTTATAGTTAATTATTCTACCGATTTCGAGAGTATTATGAAGTTTTTCTAAATTAATCGATAAAGAAATTATAACGATTCTCATATACCATGAAAGAGAGTTTAACATACATTAATACAAATGTAAATATGGTTAGAAATTTTTAAACAACACTAAAGATTATAGGTTTCAATATATAAATCATTTACCAAAAACTCAATATTTTCGTAAGAGTTAACACATAGTTTTTGAGAAAAATTCGACAAATATGATAATATTGTTTGAATGCATGGTTGCATCATGTACTAACATATAATGATGTTCAAAGAGGTTTGGAGCCTTTTTTGTCTCCGTTTTTCAAGAAAATAGTGATTTATAGTGGTTACTCCACCGATTTGAGTATTATGAAGTTTTACTAAATTAAT
>NW_013620300.1:944-1102 GCF_000695525.1 Brassica oleracea var. oleracea
GGTTAGAAATTTTTAAACAACACTAAATATTATAGGTTTCAATATATAAAGCATTTATCAAAAACTCAATATTTTCGTAGGGGGTTAACACATAGATTTTAAAAAAATTTCGAAAAATATGATAATATTGTTTTTATGCATATTTGAATCCTGCACTA
>NW_013620301.1:0-1101 GCF_000695525.1 Brassica oleracea var. oleracea
TTCAACCAAATATTTCATAAAAGCTCAAAGCTAAGGGTTCAAGTAGTACATGGCAGACTTTGCTAAAGCATCTGCAGCAGAATTCAAATTCCTAGAGACATAGACAAAAGAAATAGAACAAAACGAGGAGGATAGGTTCTCGATATCCAAGTTGATTCCGTAGAGTTCCACCGGATGTTGCTTCGAGTTTAGTGCTTTGACAAGCACTTGGTTATCTGATTTGAGGCAGATATTGGAGAGATGGAGGGCCTTTGCGTGCAGCAGGGCTTCGCGAACAGCCAAGGCTTCCGCCATCAAAGGTGATGCGACACAGAGTTCAGTCGATGTGCCACTCGTTGTTTCTCTCTCTTGTGGATTATGTATAATCCAGCCGCATCCTGCAGTTCTATCTTGGGCTTTCCATGCCGCGTCTGTGAACAGAGTAGAAACAGTCATCGATGTGAGCTCCCGTATATGAGAGTTGTTGCCTCCTAAGTTGTGTGCCGGGAGAGGTTTGTGTGCTTGGGCCTCCTGCCATTCTCGCGCAAGTTTAATGGAGGTGCAGCTGATGTCCTTAGCGTCTAGTGTTCTGTCCTCGAAGACCAGGAGGTTCCTTTCTGTCCATATGCACCAGCATACCCAAGAGAAAATGTTGCCCGACACTCCCGTCGGAGGGAGGCATACCAGATCATGTGAGGCTGCCAGGCATTGGTCAAAAGTGGAGTTCGTTCCGATGTCTATAGTTCTCGTGAGTGGGATATTATCCCAAACTTGTCTCGCGAACCTACAGTGTAAGAACAAGTGATCGGCTGACTCCGGAGCTCCACATCGCGCACAAGTCACTGGATGTGTTAAGATTCCCCTCCTCTGCAGCGCCATTCCTAAAGGTAATGCATCCTGTATAATCTTCCAAAGAAAGACCTGTATTTTTGGCGCCGTTTTTACCGACCAGATATGCTTGTTCCAGTTGAAGTTGTGCAGTCGGTTTTGTTGATTGCCTTGGATTATGCCATGTTGTTCTCCCTCTTGGTTTTGTTGTTTAACAGCCTCATAGTATCCAGACTTTGTTGAGTAGGCTCCTGAGTTGTTAAGTGTCCACACCCACTTGTCCTCAGCGCCTAA
>NW_013620302.1:0-114 GCF_000695525.1 Brassica oleracea var. oleracea
GAAGTGTAGACTTTCTCTGGTATTGGCTGATCGTTCAGTGAAGTACCTTGTGGGTATCTTAGAGGATCTCCCAGTGATGGTTGGAAATTATGAGATCCCTACAGACTTTGTGGT
>NW_013620302.1:253-401 GCF_000695525.1 Brassica oleracea var. oleracea
TTTAACATCAAAGAGGTAATGAGGAGGCCAACGGTTTAAGGGCAAGTGTTCTACATTGAAGAGATGGACGCCCTTGCTGATGAACTCCTTGAAGAGTTGTCACTAGAGGACCCTCTACAGCATGCTTTGACTGTAGAGAGAGAGGCTG
>NW_013620302.1:496-1101 GCF_000695525.1 Brassica oleracea var. oleracea
CAAGATGACACCCAGCAGAATGACTGGAGTGAGCTTAAGGCAGCTAAAGTGGAGCTTAAACCTCTACCCCATGGTGTAAGGTATGCATTCCTTGGTCCTAATGAAACTTATCCTGTCATAGTGAGTAGTGAACTTACTGAAACTGAGCTATCTGAACTTTTAAAAACGCTTAAAAGATTTAGAAAGGCAATAGGTTACTCACTGGATGACATCAAGGGAATATCACCCTCTTTGTGCATGCATAGGATACATCTTGAGGATGAATCAATGACTTCTATCGAGCATCAAAGAAGGTTAAATCCTAACCTGAAGGATGTTGTAAAGAAAGAGATTCTTAAACTCTTAGATGCTAGTGTTATTTACCATATCTCAGATTCTAAATGGGTATCACCTGTGCATGTTGTACCAAAGAAAGGTGGTATCACTGTGATTAAAAATGACAAGGATGAATTGATACCAACAAGAACAGTCACTGGGCATAGGATGAAATGTGCATTGATTACCGAAAACTGAACTCCGCATCTAGAAAGGATCATTTCCCATTACCATTTATTGATTAGATGCTTGAGAGACTTGCAAATCACCCATTCTATTGCTTTCTTGAT
>NW_013620303.1:0-613 GCF_000695525.1 Brassica oleracea var. oleracea
AATAGAAATACACAATATAAAGAAAAATAAATAATAAGTAAATAAATAATAAAAGTAAATATGCAATTTAAAAATGGAAAATTACATTAAGATTTAAAAATATATATTAAAATTTAAAATATAGATATTACGTAAATAGAAAGTATAAAAATGGAAATATACAATTTAAAGAAAATGGAAAATATATATTAAGATTTAAACATCTATCATAAAATGTAAAATAGAGATATTAAGTAAATAAAAAGTACAAGAAATGGAAATACATATAAAGGAAAATAAATAACAAGTAAATAATGTAGATATATAATATATGAATTATATATATAATAATAAGTAAATACACAATTTTTTTAAAAAAATGGAAAATTATAAATAATATGTAAATATACAGCATAAAAAATGGAAAAACTACATTAAACATATGTAAAATTACCATTTTTCACTTAAAAAAAGACGGCTTGTCTCCATAATGTAACATTACCGTTTTATAAAACAAAAATAAAAAACATTATATATAATTTCAAAAATAATAAATATATGTAAACATACAACATAAAAAATGAAAAATACTACATTAAACATATGTAAGATTACCATTTTACATTTTTATTTT
>NW_013620303.1:774-1101 GCF_000695525.1 Brassica oleracea var. oleracea
ATATGTAAACATAAAACATAAAAAATAAAAATATTACATTAAACATATGTAAGATTACCATTTTACATTTAAAAATAACAATAATATGTAAACATACAACATAAAAAAAAGGAAAAACTACGTTAAACATATGTAAGATTACCATTTTTCACTAAAAAAACGGTTTATCTCTATTATATAACATTACCATTTTATAAAAAAAGAAAAAAAACATAAATAAAATTATTTGACTATTTGTCCAAGTTCTTCTATTAAACATTACCGTTTTACATTAAAATGGAAAAAAAAAATTAAGATTTAAACATCTATCTTAAAATATAAAATATA
>NW_013620304.1:0-909 GCF_000695525.1 Brassica oleracea var. oleracea
GACGCGACAAATAAACCTTGCGACTAAAAGAACACAGTCTAGAGCTGTGAGAGAGCGTACTTCGAGCGATTCGATCTTTAAGCTCATGGATCTTCTCAACGGAGATCTCGGACCAACGATAGATTCGAAGCAGAGCGACGGCACGAACACTCCTCAAGAAATCTTCGGGATAAACTGGAGAGGTAGGATGGCCGACTGCATACAAAGCAAAAAAAAATGCATGGTTAGAATCGACAAATCGCTTACGGTTTGCGACAGGATATTCTACCGCAAGAACGGTTCCAAAGAACTCGATAATCATCTTGGAGAGGCTCCTCGAAGGCCGAGCTGTCGGACTTAAGGAAGAAGTAGGAACGCTGCCAGTTCTGTGTCTTATTCGGATGACCGGCACACACATTGCATTTCGGTCGCATCTTCACCGAGTAAGTGTCATCCTTCATATCGGTTATCGAGGTCATCTCCTCGAACGACCTAACGCTCATCGGCATATCGATCTGCTCCGCCAAAACCGACAAAGTGACCGCTAGTCGCAGCGAGCCATTCAGCAGCTGACTGATCGCGAGATCTCGACGTCTGGCGTATGCTGTGATCAGTCGGGGGATGGGGAACCAGCAACGAGTGTATTCCTGAAAATAGGATTCGTACACCGTCTGGTACCCCATCGGAGGAGACCAGGGTCTCTGCGCTTCCGTAGGCACAAGGAAGGTCACGCCTACGACACCCGCAGCCCGAAAAACCCTCTTCACACTTCCCGGAGTCGACTTCGTCTTCTCTACGCCCTCCCAGTCCTGACCGGCCAAGAAGGCATGACGCAATAAGTCGGGATGGAGTTGAGGAAGCTCTTCGAAAATTCCTTTGGGGTAAAAGGTAGTCGGGAATAACTCGGCCTCAGAATCATCGTCCTCCGAG
>NW_013620304.1:991-1101 GCF_000695525.1 Brassica oleracea var. oleracea
CACCGACGTTCTCACTTCCTCCCCTCGCGAGTCACGTAGCATCCACGACCAGAAGCCTCTGAAAACGAGATAGATTCACCGTGTCCATCATCGCCGCGCGATGAATCGCC
>NW_013620305.1:0-1101 GCF_000695525.1 Brassica oleracea var. oleracea
GATCGGGGTTTAGGGTTCGTCGGATCGCCGGCTAGGATTAGGGTTTTCAGGTTTTTAGATTTGGGTATTAGCTTAGGGATTTAGAGTTTCGTACTGATAACGTGTTATAAAAGTAATGGAAAATCTATCTTTATTCATAACATAGATGTTCCTTATATAGGAGATTACACCGTCATAGATAAATGAAAAGATTACAAATCATAATCTCTTGGTTATGAGTCATCCACAATCTGGTTCATAACAAGACTCAGAAAAATCTATCTTTAATCATAACATAGAGGTTTCTTATATAGGAGATTACACCGTCGTAGATAAATGGAAAGATTACAAATCATAATCTCTTGGTTATGAGTCATCCACAATCTGGTTCATAACAAGACTCTCAATCACACAACTCGTGACTAATGCCTTTACTCGACTTAGGATCCGATTGGTAATGACTGTAGATTTAAAAATTTTGCTGTAGAAAAAAATCTGTTAACTTTTTGCTGTGGCTTTAAATTTTATTGTTGTAGAATTTTATGGAAAGCACTAAAAAATTGCTTTGGATATTTGGCTCTGCAGAGCACTTGTACAACTGTAGGTTATTTCAAAAGCTGTGGTTTCAAAAAAGAATTTAAAGCTTGATTGCTCTGAATTTGGTGCTGTAGAAATAAATATGGCTGTGGACAGCACCTACAGCAACTACCAATCACCCCCTTAGCCTTATATAGAGACTTTATATTTCATGTTCCTAATTGTAACACACAAATAATATGATCCTTATCTCTTAAGATCATAAACCAACTAGGAATAGGTAGGTTGACTCTCAAGCTTTCTCCGAGCTTATCTCAGCATTATTTAAGAATTGCGATGGTCAGGTTATATGTTAATTTAATAGACCTGGCCGCTAAACAAATTGGTAGGAAAAAATATTCAAAAGAAAAACAGTTTGTTTTGGTGTCTAGTACTGCGTGCGGATCAAGCAATCGGTTTTTAGGGTTAAAATAAGATATATATATATATATATATATAAGCGACGAAGAACAGAGTTATGTTAATTTAATGGACCTAGCGGTGATTACGCGTTTAAGCACACACCAATTAACCTAATGTGCCAAC
>NW_013620306.1:0-1100 GCF_000695525.1 Brassica oleracea var. oleracea
GCCTCAGTGGTTGAAAGCGTCACAATTGGTTGCTTCTTAGACGACCATGCTACTGCTCCTCCATCCAACAAGAAAGCATACCCAGAGGTACTCTTTCGACCATCAACGTCTCCAGTGAAATCACTATCAGTGTAGACCAAGACTTCTCCAGGACCTCCTCGCTTGTACCATATCCCAAAATCCATTGTCCCTTTCAGATATCTTAACACCCTCTTAGCAGCTTGGAGATGCAGCTCTGTCGGTTTTGCCATGAATCTACTCATCAAGCTAACAACAAACTGCAGATCAGGCCTTGTTGTTGTTATATACATGAGACTCCCAATGACTTGTTTATAGAGAGTCTCATCTATACGTTCTCCTCCTTCATCCAGATCCAGCTTGTTTCCAGGAACAATAGGGTTGCAGACAGCGTTGCAGTCTTCCATCTCGAAACGCCTTAGTATCTCCAGAGCATACTTGGACTGAGAGACGTGTATACCGTCTGATAACTGCATGACCTCTATCCCCAAGAAGAACCTCATCTTGCCTAAGTCAGTCATGTCGAACTCATTCTGCATTGACTTCTTGAACTCCTCCATCATTGAGTAGTCACTTCCTGTATAGATTAAATCATCAACATAGACGCTTACGATCAGAATGTTACCTTCCTTGTTCTTCTTTAGGAACAGAGTTTCTTCATTCTGAGATTTCTCAAAACCAGCCTTCATAAAGTACTCTTCTAACCTACTGAACCAAGCTCTTGGAGCTTGTTTCAGTCCATACAACGCCTTATGCAGCTTGTACACCATCTCCCCTTTTCCCTTTACTTCATACCCCTTTGGCTGTTCGATGTACACATCCTCTAACAACACTCCATGTAGAAAAGCTGACTTTACATCCAGCTGGTAGATGACCCAATCCTTTTGTGCAGCAGTGGCTATTATGGTCCTGATTGTATCCATCCGAGATACTGGTGCATATACCTCAGTGTAGTCGATCCCTTGCTTCTGAGAATAGCCCTTTGCCACCAGACGTGCCTTGTGTTTGTCTATCTCACCACTCTCGTTCAGCTTAGTCTTGTAAATCCACTTGACTCCAATGCACTTCCCTTCTGCAGGTAA
>NW_013620307.1:0-578 GCF_000695525.1 Brassica oleracea var. oleracea
CTTGACTTCATTTTCTTTAGTATGGAGCTGATCAGGGTCACACCATCATTTTACAAGTCTCGGATTTTAGGACAAATCCTTTTGAAGGGAGAGAGGATGGTGTGACCCTGATCAGCTCCATACTAAAGAAAATGAAGTCAAGGAAAGAAGGAGCTAGGAAATGGATCATGGCACGACCTGATGAGCTTTATGGAAAGCTAAAAGGCTTGATCAATGAGGCACTGGACCGAGAAAAGGCTATGGGCCTTGATGTGGCCTTTTTAAAGCATGGACTGACTTTAAACAATCATGGACGACCTGTGACAACCCTGATTGACAAGGAAATGGATAGGATGAAGCTGGTTAGACAGGAAATGGAATGGGAGATTCAGTCTGATCGAGAAATGGACTGGTCAAACCGACATATGCGAGAATTGAGTTGGAAATGGAAGATTGAGAACCAGAGCAGGAACTGGAACATGATGAGGACCTTTATCATCCAAATGAGCATAAGGAGCAGCTTGGTCGGACCTGGAACAAGATGGATCGAGCCCAAGAAAGAGTTGTTCGAAAAAGGCCTTTATCGGCCCAACAAGCCA
>NW_013620307.1:603-801 GCF_000695525.1 Brassica oleracea var. oleracea
TATGGTCTATTTTAAGTGTATTTGGTTTTATTATTTATGTAAACTCATTAGGAAGAGGTTTTGGGCTTTATAAACCCATTAGGAGTCGGTTTGGTGTTTTAAATAGATTAGCAATAGGATTTGGGTTTGGTTTTCCTAAACTACATTGGTTTAGGCTTAGGGTTTTATGTTTTATGCTTTTAAACAGCAGCACCACGT
>NW_013620307.1:855-1100 GCF_000695525.1 Brassica oleracea var. oleracea
TGGGTTCTCTGATTTGGTGTGTCATATCCAGACCAGAAGCCTTGGAGTATCAGGAGACGAGCCATCTCTCTTGTGTCCCACATCAATCCACACGCCTTGATACAGATCGAGTCTTTGATTCTCTGTTTGCAAGGATTATCAAAGCAGTTACCCGCCTACAAGAGATCTAGGGAGTTACAGCCTATCCAGGGCAACACCAGATGATAGAAACATGATCATCTCCTGGATCAAATACCCAGGACTGC
>NW_013620308.1:0-1100 GCF_000695525.1 Brassica oleracea var. oleracea
AGACTTGTTTTCTCGCTTGGATTCAGATTAATCGTATAAAACAGCAACGGTTAATTTAACACCTTAGCCGCCTCAACTATACGATTACGTTGAACCTTTTTATAAAACTTGACATCGTATCTAAGGAGAAGATAACAGCCAAGTTCGGAAGATAAATGTCAAGTTTAAAGGATAAAGACCAATATCGAAAATGGCGAACATACACGAGAAGAGGAAGGGGAAATAAGCAAGCAAAACTGAGAAGAGACAAAACTGTGTCTTCGAGAGAACTAAGGTATTTCCGACTTGAAATTTTTGAAATCAGACTTGGAATTTTCGTAGGAAATTACTAAGAAATAAAAACGCCTTTGAGACTGCCATACAACTTTAGGGAACGTAAAACCTAAGTGGATAGTCTAGCGAACTAAGTCTTAGGCGATTTTTCTTGAAACCGATTCGTTTCTAGCAATTTTCTCTGAACTGACATATTCCAAGTCGTCAAAGTGGAAACAAACCAAATCACTGTCCAAGCGTCGTCTTTAAATTGTCCAGGATTATTGATCATTTCAAACCTTAGAAGAAGAAACGTACACAACCCTTCAAAGTATCGGTTCAACTGTTTTCTTTCGTAAAAAAAAAAGGGGAGTAGGGACGTATACAATACTCGTATACTCCCAAACTTCAAAAACTTTTGCAAATCGGCTCAAATAGGCAAACGACAATCTAAAATTCGTCTAAACGCTAGCAACATATCCAGACGATCATGAATATAATCTCATGGACTATACATCATTTCTTGTCGCAATCATGCGTACAAAAAACATATACCAATATCAAACTGAAACTCGACGATTAGCCAAAGTATTGAAGCTTCGTTTAAAAATTTCTACGAGAAATCTTCAATCACCAAAGCATTTCTTTCAGTTTCCGTTGTACCAAGTGAGTCACGGAAAAGCATCGAAAACGTTTGTGACGAAGAAAACTCGAGAATAGATGTAGCATCGTGCACAAAGAGGCGCTTTCCTCCCGATGGTGGCTAGATCCACCTCTGGTCGACCAATTCGTTTCAGAAAGGAATGTGTCATGAGAATCCTTTCATAAAACCTATGAAAAACGTTCTG
>NW_013620309.1:0-1100 GCF_000695525.1 Brassica oleracea var. oleracea
CTTGTATGGTCTAGGTTATGGACCATCCACTTCATGATTCATAACAAGTCACAACTTCTTTTCATGTGTGATTTTTTAAAAATGGACCTTTCCTAGAAAATTATATTTCATTTAATTCTAATTAACATTATGACATCATTAAGATATCACATCTTAAATAATTGATATTTATAACAACTCACCTATAAAATTGTCTTATTTTTTAATTATAAAAATATGTTGAGAAAAAATCCTACAAAATCTTATTAGATATTTTAAATATTATTATAAAATGAATCATTGATTAATTTCGTGATTACTACTCTAATATTATTATAAATTTTTTTAAGATTTTGAAAAAGAGCAATTACCATTACATAGTCTTTCACAATTATATATTGTTAAAATTATTAGATAGTATTTTTTTATTTTTTTTAATCCTAAACAAGTAAATAATTGTAAAAAGTTATTTAAAAGTAATTTTTTTGTTTTAAAAATATATAAATTTCGTTTTTAAAGATAATAAAGAAATAAAATTGCAAAAGAAAAATATTAACTAAACAAAATCTGGAAAAAAAACGAATTATAAAATACTACAAGTGCAAGAAATTATTTAATAAAATTCATAAAGTAAAACTAACTATAAAATAAGTCATATTTATTTTTTAAAAGCTTAAACAAAAGAAAATTCTAAAATTATTACTATTATTTTACTATAAATAACAAACTTTCCTTTTTATAGATAATTGTATGTTAATAATTTATAAACCAAAAAATACCTACAAATATTTCACAACTATATTTAAGTTTTAGCTTCCACATATTATTTTCAAAAAATAAAATATTATTTTCGAAAAAATATTACCTAAGTATTTCAAACTCAAATTTTCTTATAATCTAATTACATTTTATGATGCTAACGCAATCCTTTTTCAATTATGATGTGTTGTCGTATATGAGTATGTGTTAATATGAAAAATATGTGTTTGTACGTATAAGAAAAAATATAAAATTCGTTAAACGAAAATTTTTATTAAAAGTAAATTAATTTTATAAAAAAATTAAACAAAAACAAATTATAGTATCCTACCAATACACGGAAACTTTTAATGAAAAATATT
>NW_013620310.1:0-1099 GCF_000695525.1 Brassica oleracea var. oleracea
TAAGTCAAAGACAAAATTTAAAAGGAAAACATAAAAAAACACTTAGATTGAATAGAAATTAATCCAACAGACATTAAACTGATAAAATAGCAATAAATTGTTAAATCAAACATAAAAATAAACAACTTTTGTAAACAATATGCATTACCTTATAAATAGAATAGACTTGTTATTAAAACAAGTAAATTTATAAAGTACTTATTTATAACTAATTAAGTATTTAAGGTATTTATTTAAATTTTAATATTTATTTTTCTATATCATATCAACATAAATATTGAATTGAGTATTTTAAATGCTTATATATATATTTCAAATATTTATATTAACTATTAATTTTGGATTTTTCGGGTTACCTGTTCGGGTTCGGTTAATAACACTTTGGGGTTCTAATATGTTTTGTACCACCCTACAAGACCCATTCAGGTATTTTTACATTTTGGATCAGATAACGGATAGGGTTTTTCGGTTCGGGTTCGAATTTCGGGTTCCAGATTTTATGCCCAGACCTATACTGGTCCATACACATACCACTTTTAGACCATGGTATTAGTCCTTTATAGAGTCCTTATTATGTATTCCGAGTCATTTTAGAGTCTTTTCAGGTCAAGGTACCGTTTGGGAAACTTTGAAGATTCTAGAGCAATTTGAGGTGTTGAACTGTGTAGATATGTCCGAAATATAGCAATGGATGAAAGACTTCCCAGAATCTGGTGAATCCAATATTTTGATACAAAATATAGAATTTAGCTATCTTAACATTTCCACCGGGTTGAGGTCGATCAGACAGTTGCACCAAAAGTTATGCTCGTTTTACTGAAGAGTGGTCCGTCTAAAACGCGAGGAGAAGCTGCCGGGGGTGTGATATAGTGTTGATCAACACTCCTTCTGATTTTCTCCTGACGATTTTTTATCAGGTTTCCAGAACTTCAGTTTGGCCCCGAAGTTTCTTTTATTTTCAAAAGGGCCTAGAACGTGTTTTTAACATATATTATTTGCTTCTAAGCCATTCTTGACTGCTAAAATTTATTTTAGATTGGAGAGAAAAGAAGAACTCCCTTAGAGTTTTCTTGGAACTCCCGTTGGTTATTATTTTTGC
>NW_013620311.1:0-1099 GCF_000695525.1 Brassica oleracea var. oleracea
GTGAAGCTTTGTCACCAGTTGTGTGTTGAGATAGGTTAAGGATTGGTATGTGTCAAGTCAGGGTTGACGTTTGTAAACCGGATTAGACAGATCTTGAAGGATTGTTTAAGAGATTCTTAATATAACAAGTTGTGTTACTTGGCAAGTGTGTATGTTCTTATACATTGGTATATGTTTGATCTTTCATTTGGTATCAGAGCAGGTCACCTCTGTGGACTCAAGGAGTCTACTCACAGGTTGAGATCCTGCGGCTATCATGGAAACCATGAAAGAACTGGTTGCACTACAAAAACCGATCATGTTGGATGAGGGTAACTTTGGACACTGGAAAGCTAGGATGCGACACATCATCAGAGGAACTAATGAGGATGCTTGGACTACTGTTGAGAAAGGATGGACCGCTCCTACCATGGTTATGGATGACAATTCCATGGAACCCCTACCCAAGGAGAGATGGACGGACTCTGATAAAGCTGCTTCGAAGTTTAACTCAAAAGCCCTTACCACAATCATTTCCGCTATAGACCTTGACCAATTCACGATAATTCAAGGCTGTGAATCTGCAAAGGAAGCACAAGACACTCTGATCAACCATTTTGAGGGAAACACTAGTGTAAGACGTACAAGAATTGATCATCTAGCATCAAAGTTTGAGAATCTACGCATGGAAGATGATGAATCAATTGGAAGCTTCATATCGAAAAATCAGCTCCATATCTAATGAAGCCTCTGTTCTTAGTAAGATGTACAATAAGAAAAAAACTTGTAAAGAAACTACTGAGATGTCTTCCTCCTCGATTTGAAGCTTATAAAGTTGTTCTGAAGATTGATGTTAACACTGACAAGATGAAATTCGATCAACTGGCGGGTATCCTGAAGGTCCATGACCTTGAGCGTGTGAAACAGAGTCCTAAAGGTCAGAAAGGAATTACCTTCGCAGCAGATACTCAAGAAGTTGACCGAGTCAAGAGAATTGAGGACAACATGGTTCTTATGGCAAAGAATTTCAACAAGATGATGAAGAGGGTTGAAAAAGGCCAGAGCCGGTCAAGCAACAGATTCCAGAACAGAGACAGTGATTGATCTTCAAATCAGAATG
>NW_013620312.1:0-1099 GCF_000695525.1 Brassica oleracea var. oleracea
TGTTGGTATTATTACAACACCCTCCAAGGCGTTCTCAATTTCCAGAGGGGTTTTCAACCGCATGACACCGATATAATCCTTGCTTCTTACCCAAAATCAGGCATTACTGTTCGAACAGGAAACAGTACTGAACGAGAGAACGTTCGGTTTTAAATGTGGGGTAGCAAAGACGTCTTATTGATGGTCGGAAAAACGTTTCGTAGGTTACAAGGAAAGGGAATGCGTAAAGGAAAAGCGACTGGAGCTCGAGGAGCTTTGTCGGAAAGATACAGTACGGCGAGATAACGAAGGTAAAAACCCTAATCTAGCCGTCCAATATGTATGAGTATTTTCGGATCCCTTCTACGTTGGATCCCCTCCTCTCTTTTATAGTCGACTTGGTGTTTTCCTGTGACCTAGTTTGCGTCGTCTTTATGGGCTTTTAACTTGCTGGGCCTCGCGGAGTCATTTAGTCAAAATGCAGCTGACCGAAAGTTACCTCGCGCCACGCCGAGAGACCGGCGCCCTGAGCCGCCGCGTCGAACCGTCGTTACGTCCTGTTCGGGCTGGGCCATCCGTTATCCAGGCCTTGAGGGATGGTCGAATCCATCCTCTACATTAAGTCCCCTTAGTTCATCGGTGAGTGACGTTCTGTCGAACTCGATGAATTTGGAGAGTTAATGGTTTGGAAGAACAGACGTATCGTCGCGAAAGCACGTTGCTTGATCGACACATCGCGAGACATTGTCATATACTTCTCATTTTATCAGGCGGTTTAATCGACTCTTGGTCGAACCGGTTTTGTTTGGTTAGATCCGATTTTCATTTCGACCATTGATTCGATCTGAGTTTGGGCCGGTTATCACGAGAAGTCGAAACGACGCATCGATTTCTTCGGGGGCTGGATACTTTTTCTAGGCCCACGTAGGCCCATGTAGATTTAATGATGACGCCTTGGGGAGATGCCCCGCTTCCCCTCTATAAATACTTGTCCACTTTTCGTTCTCTCCATTTTTCTCCGCGTTATCCAGGTACTTTCTCTCTCTTCCTCTCTGCTTCTCTCTCTAGATTGTTGTTGTTGTAGCATAGATAGCGATATGTCGTCTGGTGGGAGGTTATC
>NW_013620313.1:0-297 GCF_000695525.1 Brassica oleracea var. oleracea
ATCAGCCGTTAGGAAGAAGCAGCCATTGGCATCGCGAGACGTCGCGAAAGATGCTTCGAGGATTACTTCTTCCGAACGACGAAAACGGACACTCCGTCAAAAAATGATGAACATTTTAAAACATATCTTGCGAAAAAACTCTAAACAACGGCATCTTACGAAGATGACTCTCGTACATCTGACACAAGGATAATAGCGCTATAAAAGAAACCCGAAATTTTGGTCCAGCACTTCCGGTTGGCTTAAAAATTGTCTCCGGAGAGATGCTCGATTCGTATCTAACAAGTCATATAAGCC
>NW_013620313.1:347-1099 GCF_000695525.1 Brassica oleracea var. oleracea
AAACCTAGGTCTTGCCCTAAACCCAGCGCACTGGTCTCTAACATCTCAAGGCATGATATCCAAAAGATACGAGATCCAAAAACCATGCCTCTATGTTTATATTCGACAACTTCAGATATCCCGCGAAGTCTATAACCTCGCGGAAAACTCTCGAAACAGATCTCGAACAAAACATTTCACATCGAAAAAGGATATCAGACGACAACTCATAACCCTTCTTCCACTCCATACGTAAGCTTATGAAAAATGCAACTCGAACATCTTGTCATAAAAGCCGCAGAGCGGCGGGGATTCAAAGCCACATACGGCCAGTCCCAAAACACGAAATAAGGCCATTTAAGGCCGAAACATCAAACATAAAAAAAAAATAAAAATCTCCCGCAGGAGATCTAACCAAAGTCATCCTCAGAGCTCACGCTCCCTCTTCACCCGTCGCTTCATCTAAACCTGGAGCAGCGTCACCCCCGAGTACCCGATCGTTCCCCTCAGGGCCTTCTGAACACGGCGGAAGGAGGCACGCGGATTTCAAGTCAGCTAGGATGAGATCGAAATCTCCATCCACGACTGCCAAATCTCCCTTGCAGCCGGACAGTCGGGCCTCTTCGGCCTCTAAGGTCGGAGGAGTCTCACTTTGGAACGACTGAACCACGGCCATCCCGCCCTCAATCATCGCCAAGGCTAAATCCCTGTTCCAAATGCACTCGTGAGAGCCCAGAAAGGCGGAGATCTTCGCCAAGCGAGCTTGGAACTCA
>NW_013620314.1:0-1098 GCF_000695525.1 Brassica oleracea var. oleracea
ATCATTCTCCTCCTTGATCATAATACAATCCCCCACTCATCACATGTTATTATAAAGAAAAAGTTTTAGAAAATATATGACTAAAATCATTTGAGTTTATACGATCAGAACATTAAGAAACAACAAACCGAACATACTTCTGACTTCAATATCAAGACCGAACAGAGCAAAAACAGAGAATAAAAACAGAGCATAACAGGCTCCATATATTCTCGATAAGAATCAAGAACATTTTAAACGTTTGTCTTGATGAGAACAAACAAGAACAACTACACGCAAACATTGACTTGATGACAACAAACAAGAACAACTAAAATAACCCATATATTGTCGATAAGAAGCTGTTTGATAAGAGACAACAATGAGACAAAATAACTTACACGATTGGTCAATGTTCAACCGCTTGATAAGAGACAAAAGAGACCCAATATCTTGTTCTTCTTTCACTAAAGATCATGTAATCAACAATAAAGAGTTAGGCCCAAATTTTTTATCTTTCCTTACATATTAAATCACAGTAATGAGCAAAAGAACATGTAATCGAAAACTTTATCCTTACCTGAATGCATTGATGTTCATCAGTAACTTCAAAAGGCCCATAGTTCTTGAATCGTGGCTCAAAAGGAAAGAAATAAGATGAAACAGAGAAGAGACTCTAGATTGATCAAACGAGAAGATGAAGAACATGCATGGAGAAGTTGTTTTCGTGGATCGAAGTTTTTGTGACGGATCAAAGAAGAGGAGAAGCCATAAGAGATCGGCTTTCTAATCGCCATTTCTCTCAGGTTATTTTTTCGGTGAGAGCTTGAAGACTCAAAGTGACGATGTCTTTGCGGATCCCCGTGCGTCCCGCGGTACACACCGAGCCCATCCCGCTTCTGGCCCAATCCCGCACAAGCTCAACCCACGAGGCCCGCTAAAAATTCGGGCCTGAATCTTAGTAACCAATCCCGCCCCGCAGCAAGTTCAAATGGGCCAGGCCCGCGGGCAGGTTCATGTTTTGCCATCTCTATCCTCAGATTACCACGGTGGTCATATATCCAGAGATTAGTTGGTTGGATCTTGCCCCGCCGGATATCCGGGTCAACCAAAAATAAT
>NW_013620315.1:0-539 GCF_000695525.1 Brassica oleracea var. oleracea
ACCCATCGATCGATGGGTTCTTTTTCTCTTCCTTTTCTTCGCGTCTCGGTTCGATCTGTTGTTCGTTCTGCGCTCTAACCCCTTCAGATGGATATGAAAATCCCTTGAAATTCCAGTATGCATATGCCAATGGTTCCTAACGCGCTCAATCACCTATATACCTGAAACACGAACGAAAAACTACAAATAATCGAGAAAAATATAATAAAAAATATATAAACAAGTACCAAAAACCTAGACACATCAATTCCCCCAGACTTGAACATTTGCTTGTCCTCAAGCAAAGACATACATCAGTTAACCTGCAAACAACCATCTTCACCATCCTTTGGTATTAAACCACATCAGTTAGCACCAACATTTAGAAGGAACTCCACGTAATTCAACCGCAACCTTATCTCTCGACCATTTTCAGCCCACAGCTTATAAGAAGTATCCAAAGTTTCCACTGCCGACCTCTTTTAGATTTAAGGTGTGGTCTCATCATGGGGGTATCGATCAAAAGACACATGGATTCTTACTCGTTCAGGTTTTTGATT
>NW_013620315.1:644-1098 GCF_000695525.1 Brassica oleracea var. oleracea
TTTTTTTTTTTTTTTTTTTTTTTTTGACAGGCTTCCATGATTCAAGTCTTAATGGTTGCAACTACCAAGCCCTGATCACTTCTTTTTGACCTTTATCCCCTATTATTAGCATCCTTCTATTTATTATTATTATTATTATTTTTTTTTTCGAAAGGGGAAAGAGAGGGGAGCCAGACCGATACAGACTTCGTCTTTTAGTCCTGAAGAGGGATTCCGATCTAGTGTATACCAAGCCCCAAGATGAGAAAATTTGAGTAGATTGAGTGGTCAGTCAGTTTGGATCCTTTGAACATTCTTAAAAGCATGGATGTTGTTGGTTGATCAATGTTTGTGGCTTTTCCATGTTTCACAGCCTGCAGTTGATAGTTGAAAGAATGGTACTCAGATAATAGTTATTTGGTTTATTTAGCTGAATACGAATTAAAAACTACTCAAAACACAACAAAATAAAACG
>NW_013620316.1:0-1097 GCF_000695525.1 Brassica oleracea var. oleracea
CTGAGTTTTTTTATTTGAGGGTTAACTTCTTAGCTCACAGTTTTTTTTGCTCGCTGGTTGAATACTATACGAGGCTTGCTTAGATCACACCTTTTTCAGTTCACTTGAATGTTTAGAGTGTCTGATGTAAGCTCACTTTGTCTTTAAATTTGGCTTGCTTTGGTTGGCTCAGTAACTGGTTTATTACTTCTGTTCCGATCTAATAAATTCATTATTTTGTTTCTGTGTTTTGAGGTTTGGTCGTGACAAAGGGAAACTGACCCGGAGGATCTCAACGACTTTCAGAAAAAAGTTTGATGCTGCTTATTAGAGTTGGACTGTTGTGCCTCAGGACAAACAAGAGACAATATTTATAGAATTTGCAGTTAAGTCTTTTATCTTCTATATTAAATCTCAACTTTTGTTTAATTTGACTTTTAACATCAACTTTCTCTATGTTTTTTTTTGTAGAAAACTCACACTTGGAGTCAAATATACACTGGTCTTGTCCAGGAAAAATTTGAGAGCATATGTCAGCTACGTATGAAAGACATGGTTAGCATTTGTAGGAGGAAACGAAAGCAACCAATCTGGATCCATGATACTCTGTGGGAAGAAATGACAGCGTATTGGGACACTCCTGCAGCGAAAAAAAAAAGTGACACTGCATCAGTGGCTCGTTTGTCTGAACGGAACGGACTTGGTCCACACAAGCACAACACTGGCCAGAAGTCTTTCCAACAAATCGAATATGAAATGGTAAGCTGTTTTTGCTCCTTTCATAAAAGTTAAACAATCTGTATCATTAACCTTTGCTTTTTTTTACCATTTTAGGTTGAGGAATTGGGCAGACCAGTTTCTCTTGGTGAAGTTTACATCAAGACACATACAAAAAAGGATGGGACCTATGTTGATTTGAAAGCTGAGCAGGTTGCAGAGATATATAAGAAGAACAAAGAAGCCAAGTTGACTGCCCTTGAGGCTGAAAACTCACAGAGTTCAGATGGTGCTTCCAATGATCGACAGCTCTCTATAGAGGAGGATACCGAGATATTTCTTTTTGGTAAGCTTTTTCTTTCAAAAAAAAATTTCTCTTTATACTTCATACTCTTTTCTTC
>NW_013620317.1:0-98 GCF_000695525.1 Brassica oleracea var. oleracea
TTTATTATTTCCAGATATTTCATAAGTAAATATACAATATAAGTCAATCAGGCATACAATATAAGAAATATAAATATTACTTCAAACCTCTATCATAA
>NW_013620317.1:286-1097 GCF_000695525.1 Brassica oleracea var. oleracea
ATTAGAATAAGTAAATATACAATATAAGGAAAAATACACAATGAGTAAATATACAATAGTAGAAATATATACTAATAAAAAAGACATTTTGAGATTCCATAGAGGGTTCACATCACCGAAAAAAACTTCTCCCATGAGACGTGACATTATTATTTAAAAAATAGAAAATAAATAATAAGTAAATAAACAATATAAGAAATATAAACATTACATTAAACAATAATAATTAAATATACAATATAAGAATAAATAAATAATAAGTAAATATACAATATATAAAATGGAAAAATTAAATTAAACATATGTCTGAAAATGTATAGTTAAGTAAATAATAAGTGAATATACAATATAAAAATATTACACTAAACATTTATTATAATATTACAATAAGTAAATATAAAACATAAAAAATAATAAGTAAATATACAATATAAGAAATACAAAAAATACATTAAACGTCTATCTGAAAAATATATTATAAAATAAATAATAACTAAACATATATCTGAAAAATGTATAGTTAAATAAATAATAAGTAAATATACAATATAAAAATATTACATTAAACATTAATTATAATATTACAGTAAGTAAATATAAAACATAAGAAAAATAAAGAATAAGGAAATATACAATATAAAAAATACAAAAAAATACATTAAACATCTATCTGAAAAGTATATAATAAAATAAATAATAAGTAAATATATAATATAAGAAGTAGAAATATTACATTAAACATCTAACGTAATATTACAATTTGGTATAAAAGAAAAACAATTAGATAAGTAAATATACCATATAAGAAATA
>NW_013620318.1:0-310 GCF_000695525.1 Brassica oleracea var. oleracea
TACTTCTTCGTAAAGCCAGTTATGTTTACTTTCAAAAAGTTTCTTCGCGAGACTTGGTCTGATTGTACGAAAAAATTTTCGTGTAGCAAATGGGGACCGGTTTTACGAAGAATGTAAATCGGTGATATGTATACACACGTCAAAGTAGCGTTGTTTCTGCGGGTTTTACGAGAAACGTTTCTGCTGTGATTTCGATCTTAGGTGAAAGTTGCTTGGAGTTACCCATGGAGTGTTACCGAAGTTTATTTCACTACCATCTAGTCGCAGAACGTTTTTCATTGGTTTTTTGAGAGGATTCTCATGACACATT
>NW_013620318.1:467-1097 GCF_000695525.1 Brassica oleracea var. oleracea
CTAGCTTTATAAAGCCGGAAAGGGCTTCAAGACTTTGGCTAATCGTCGAGTTTCAGTTTCTAATTCCCTTTTCAATAATCTTCTTCATGGTTAGCATATGCATAGGCTGTTCCCCATGCCTTCTCTTGTTTCGCTCCCTCCACACCGCATAAATTGTTGCTTGGAAAGTGTATCTGACACCGACACCATTCTTTTGGGGCCAAAATATCAGTTCCAACTTGGTCTTTTCAGTTTCAATTCTCCTCAATTCCAAATTGCTCCAACATCTCCATTCTTATCCAAATCATACCTGAACCTACAAAGACTTGAAAAGACTGGAAAGTATATGTAAAAGACTCTAAAACCGGATTTATATTATGGTTAAAAGCCCATAAAAACCATGATATATCATTACTCTATTCACGGATCCTAACAGGCAAGTACTGTCCCAACGAAGACTTCCTTACGGTCTCCGGAAAAGAGACCATATCCCATGGATGGAGAGGAGTTCTAATAGGAAGAGACATAATCATGAGTAACGCAGGCTGGGAGGTTGGCAATGGCGAGAGCATAAACATCTGGGACAATCCGTGGCTCAGCGTAGACCACCAAGAAAGACCTATGGGGCCGGCCCCATTTGAATTTCGAAAC
>NW_013620319.1:0-1096 GCF_000695525.1 Brassica oleracea var. oleracea
TTGGTTGGATTCAACCAATGTCAATGCATTGGATGCAACATCCCTATTAAATGTGAACAAAAACAGTTGTTTTAATTATCAGAACAATCCTATATCTATTCTACTAAAACTCAATATACCTTTTCAAAAATGCCTCAGCCTCCATTATTGGCGGGTTGAAAAAGACTTGAGAAGCATCATATGAGTTTGAAATTTGAATCTCATCTGACATTAACAATGTTACATAAAAAGTGAGTAATAACAAAACTATATAAACGTAGGATGCTATGTTATGATAAGGGATAATATGGTTACTTCTATAAGTCCCAATTTTCACAAAACATAGGAGGCATATAACCGAATCTTCACCAGCTGCATCGCAGTTAGCTTTAATGCTTTCAGCAAACTTTCCCCACAGACAGCAAGTAATCCTATGGCCACTGTCAAAATATATATGTGAAAGTATTAATTATAGTGATGATGTAAAAAACAAATCAATGGTTTAACTTACACAAGGTCTGTCAAACTGAATTCGATTTTCTTTCTTGCTTTACCCGAGCACTGAACTGTCTCTAGAGCTCCCAAATCAGACACTTGTCCAATAACATCTGTAAGTTGCAAAAATTAAAGATCAAACTATAAAGTTCAGGTCTAATATAAAGATATAAACGAAAATTTAATATAACATACATACCAATTAAGATGTTTGGATCTTCCACTCCACTCTGAATAGTTTGGAAATCCACCAAACTCAGGAACATGTTGTCGTTTAGGATTGTTGATGGAGTGATATCAGTGCCATAAATGAAATTGATTTTGTATTGATGATTGGTAGGCCTGTAGGAAACACTCGGGTTATTGATGGAGAAATTTTCAATGTTTCTCCACATTCCAATAGAAAGCACATTTGAAAGTTTCCTCGTCAACTTATCAAGGTATGTCTTCTTACAGGATGCATGAATTTTTGTTCCCTAAAAAAAAAAGCAAAGCCATTCGATTTTAGATAGCAGTTTAGTTTAGTGGCAAGAGAAAACAATAATAGATAGGTTTGCTAAGATGTGAGACTTACATGTGCATCAGACAAAATGATTTCCAATGATTCTCCTGAAAGTTTTGT
>NW_013620320.1:0-1096 GCF_000695525.1 Brassica oleracea var. oleracea
CTCTATTATGTTTTTTTAATACTATATCTATGATTGATGTAAAAAAAGGTAAGCATTAGCAGCCGAACTCAAATGTTGACATCTCTTTTGTTGGTATGCATCATATGTGCTCTAAGAGCATGATTAATGGAGGTTCTTAGGGGTGGGTTCTTAGCGTAATTTAAGAACCGTTTTTAAATTATGCTAAGAACCCCACTCCTAAGAACCCACATTAATCATGGTGCTATGATGCACGGGGACGGCATATCATTGACGTCTCGCGTACCAGCGGCGTTTCAGGGACGGGGACGGCGCGGGGACGGTGTGGGAACGGTGTGGGAACGTTTCCGAACGTTTCAGAGAGGCCGGGGACGGCAAAGGTTTCTGGGGACGGCATGGTTAGGTTTCGGAAACGTTTCCGAAACGTTTAGGATGTATAGTCGGCATAATTTTGTAAAAGTTTGATTATTTACTTTTTCATACTCTTTTTATTTGGATAACAATTGAAAAAAAAGAAACACGTCTTGTATAAAACAATTAGGGTTGTAAACTTTTAATCCATCTTCTCTTAATCTTAATCAAGCTCTTATTTTTCTTCTTTCTCACATCTAAGAAAAACACAGTAAGAATATCACAAACTCTGGTTTTGGTTTTTCAATGCTCACGTAAAAGAAAGTCTTAGACAAGATTAATATTAGATAGTATTTGGTTTGTTTCATGTACGTATGTGTTTTGGTTTGTACGTAAAAGAAGAGTATTAGACTTCTTTATGTTTATGTTTTTCTTACGTGTGTGTTGTTTATATAATACAAGCTTCTCACAATTTTTTTTTCCTTAAGATATTATAGTGATTTTTTATTTTATTTAAGATATTATTATGGTGTTTTATTTTATATGAGATTTATGCTTTGGTTTTAATATTCATATACACACATATATATATACATATAGACGTACCCATGCCGTATCCGTATCTATAAATTTTAGATTTAGCCGTTTCCCGTTCCCGCCCCCGTCCCTGTATCTGTCCCCGTATCCGTCCCGGTGCAATATAGGGCTACATCACCATTAACAGTTGGACTGAGGGGGAGTGGTTGATCCATCAGTTTGTGGTTCG
>NW_013620321.1:0-1096 GCF_000695525.1 Brassica oleracea var. oleracea
CCCCTGTGTTTAACGTTTCCAAAAGCATATTCGCATGAAACATCATTGCTTCGGCCCATAATTCTTAGCTCAACTACATAGCCCATTACTTACTATGCCCGTTATTTGACTTCGAGAGTCGAAGGTCCGTATCGGTATTGTGGCAAGACATTGTGGTAGCTAGACTTATCCGGTTTCACCAACAAAATTGAATAACAAATACAATAAGAATATGCATCATTTATGCAATCAAAGCCAATAGGATTGGTCAAGAAGAGAAACGGTCTGAAAAGAAAGAGGGAGATCCAAACCTCGCAAAAGCTTCGACAATCCTTCTCCGGCCTGGTCTCGAGCCGGTGCCTGAGGGCCTCCGTCCATCCCTTTCTTCTTTTTTCTTTGCCTTCCTCTTCTTCTATTTTCCTTCAATGTCGAAATACTTGTTGTTCTGAACTGGCTATTACTTTCACCGGAGAACCTAGCGGTTCAAAGTGACGGAATAAGATAGTCTTGGAGGAGTGGTGAGATGTTAAAGAGGTAGTCATGAGGAAGGTCGGCATTTAGGGTTAAGTGGAGCATCAGATCTAGTTTTTACTTTTTAGGTCTCCAGCGGCTTCCTTTACGGCGGGGCGCGTGACTCAGTGGGGAGTTTCCCCACCTTCGGTTCCACCTTTTCCAAGTGACGGTAAGACGGTTGGAAGAGTTTTGTGATGAGTGGTGGAAAATGGCTTCGTCTTTGCAGGTAGCACGCGGTGGGGAATCAGCTTCGTCGGTGTTACCTGCCTTCGCCATTGGAATCTTTATGTGCTGAACTGGTCTCGTTGTTCCCGCCGAAGCCCGCTTTTTATCAGTTCGTAAGGTGTCTCCGTATTTTTGACTAAGGAGCAGGACATTGAGTCCCAGAAGAGATGGTCTACTCGAAAGCAGGATACCGCTTTGGGTGTTTGAAGTGTTGGTCCGAGCCTTTAATTCTGATTAATTTGGCGACAAATGTTGTGGTCTTTTGGAGTTATCTTGCCTTTGGTGATTAAAGAAATGGAGTTGTAGGTTTATCTTGGCTTTTGTGGGTTTACCCATAGTGGGTGCAGTGATTTCTCGTCGATGTGCTTTGCTAATGAAT
>NW_013620322.1:0-1096 GCF_000695525.1 Brassica oleracea var. oleracea
TAGTTGTTGTTCCATTTGCTTTCTTATCCATTTCTGTAACACACGGTGAATATCAATAACGAAAATAAACTTTCATAAGTAAAATATTATGCATCAATAACAAGTACACAATAATTATACATTATTTATTATGAAATACAACATTATTCAGAAAGTGAAATACATAATATTTTATGGCATCACTAGGCATTATTAAGCTTGATCAGTACAAGCACTTCAATTATTTTGATGAGTGGCCTCGTCGAAATCTCCCATAAAGTCAGAGGATTCGAGGTATGTCGATGTTGTACCCACAAGGTGTTCATTGAGATTTACTTCCTTTGCCTTGCCTTTAATAGATTCTTGGTACAATTGGCATAGATGCCGAGGAGTTCGACATACTTGAGACCAGTGTCCCTTCGATCCACATCTGTAACAGACGTTCTCATTTTTATGAGTAGGGTTTTCTTGGGTTTCTTTTCCTTTTACCCGATCAGATCGATTCCATGTGTTGGATCCCCTTCCTCTTGGGTTGTTACTCCTTTCATGGTTGCGGTTAAATCGATAACCACGACCACGACCAAAACCACGATTGTGACCACGGCCACGACCACGCCCACGATAGGAATAAACTTTTTTTTTCCGGATTTTTTATATCCGTTGCATTTACCTCAGGAAATGCTTTGGTTCCCGTGGGTCGGGCATTGTGGTTTTTAATGAGGAGTTCATTATTTCTCTCCGCTATTATAAGCGCCACAGCGAGTTCAGAGAACCTCGTATACCCACAATTTCTATATTGTTCTTGTAGAACATAATGATTTTTGTGGAACGTTTGGTAAGTTTTCTCGAGCATTTCTGCTTCCGAGACAGGCTTACCGCAATAATCTAATTGCGCCGCTATTCTCAATATAGCGGAATTGTACGTTTCCACTTTTTCAAAATCTTGAAATCGTAGATTTTTCCACTCATCGAGTGCATGGGGGAGAGTAATTTTCTTTTGGTTATCAAACCTCTCCTTCAGAGCTTTCCAAAGATATAAGGGATCTTTGGTTCTCGCATAATCATGCGTGAGATTTTCATCTAGATGCCTTCTCAGAAATATCACGGCCTTAGCCTT
>NW_013620323.1:0-1095 GCF_000695525.1 Brassica oleracea var. oleracea
GACGCAAAGAGATCTGTATATGGTATGAAAATCGAGAATTGATGCAAGTGATGCTGATAAGAAGATGGACATGTCAGTTCAACAGGGGTTCAAAGGTCCAGTGTCCCTGTTAAAATTTCTCCGACACTGTTCCATCTCTTCTTTCTTTCTACATCTCCATCGACGGTTCCGACTATGTGCTTTCTCCTCTTAAGATATATTCTCATGTACAGGTCAGATATTGCTTTGGGTATGGTGACTCATGTTGTATCTCCCTAATGAAGTTTCCTTCTCGCTCTTTGTGTAAGTTATGCAGATGGGCCCTTCGTATATGCCGGGCTTGGTGGAAGAAAATAGTTTGGATACTCAGGTTGTACCAGTCCCTGGCTCTGAGTTAATCATGGCACCTTCTCAGTGGAGCAGTAAATATTGTTGGTAACTTGGTTCGTATCTCTTTTTGGTTATGAATGATGGGTTTTTGATTAATGGTAATGTTGCGTTCTCTATGAAAAATGACCCGCTTATCCCACATACACATATTCTGCTATGTTTTGTTGGGTCTTTTTTTTTTGGTTATATCATTATGACTTTAATCTATGCTTGCTTCTGTGCAGACAGACTTTTAAAAAATGTCGCTTTCTCTTCTGCCTGAGCATGATGACGGTATGTTGTATGGGGCCTTCATGTTATATGAGTTGAGAGAAACTCTTGATTTGTTTTTATTAATGTGGAGTGGACTCAAACTATTTACCCATGTAAACATAACACTATGTATTTTATCTAGGAGGACACTACCCTCCAAAACTTCACTTGGACGTTGACAGGACAGCCATAATAAGCACTGATGTAAGTGTCTCACCCTTCCACCACATCGTTATAAACTCGACTTTGAAGTCCTGTTATTCCCAAAAGAAGTCTCATTTGGGTCTGCAGTCGTTTTTAACAAGTGCTCGAGGGTCTATGATGTGATGTTAGAACCTAGGCTTGCAGTTTGATTAGTTTTTTTTTGGGTTCTTTTAGCCATTGATAGGTTTGGATTGAGATTAATTTTAATTAGATAAGAGTTTTTAAAATGCAGCTGGAAAATACAGTTTATGCATTGCATATCACAGAAAC
>NW_013620324.1:0-1095 GCF_000695525.1 Brassica oleracea var. oleracea
TAAACCATAAAACAACAAACACTTAGAATTAATAATTTGACTAGATTAAATAGGTTCCCTACCTCCTTGTGGATTCGATCGCTAAGTACGGTAACTGAACCTCTTATTTGAGAGAGTAATTCACTCTTTAGGGTAATTTTAGGATTGTATGAATGGCTTGTTATGCTATTTGGTCTTACTAATACACCTAGCACTTTCATGCGTTTGATGAATCATGTCTTGAGATCATTCATAGGTCATTTTGTTGTTATCTACTTTGATGACATTCTTGTCTATAGCAAAAACCTTGAAGATCATAAGATGCATCTAAAACCTGTTCTTGAAGTTCTTAGAAAAGAAAAACTCTTTGCCAATCCTGGTAAATGCTCTTTTGGAACAGATCACGTGGTGTTCTTAGGTTTTATTGTAGGTGCTGATGGACTTAGAGTGGACGAGGAGAAAATCAAAGCCATCCGAGATTGGCCGAGTCCATCGACCGTGGGCGAGGTAAGAAGCTTTCATGGTCTTGCCGGTTTCTATTGATGGTTTGTTCCAGACTTCAGTTCCATTGCTGCTCCGCTGGCTGAAGTGATCAAGAAGAACGTCGGTTTTAAATGGGAACAAGCCCAAGAAGAAGCTTTTCAGATGTTAAAAGGGAAGTTGACTCATGCTCCTTTACTTGTACTTCCTGATTTTTCTAAAACCTTTGAGATTGAATGTGATGCTTCCGGAGTTGGGATTGGTGCTGTCTTGATGCAGGATAGGAAACCCATTGCTTACTTCAGTGAGAAGCTTGGAGGCGCCACACTCAACTACCCCACCTACGACCAGGAGCTATATGCTTTGGTGAGAGCTCTCCAAGCGTGGCAACACTATCTTTGGCCGAAGGAATTTGTTATCCACACGGACCACCAGTCCTTGAGACATCTTAAGGGTCAACAGAAGCTGAACAAGAGACACGCACGTTGGGTTGAGTTCATTGAGATATTTCCTTATGTCATCAAGTACAAGCAAGGTAAAGAAAATATAGTGGCTGATGCCTTGTCCCGAAGGTACACTCTTCTTTCATCCCTTGAAACGAAACTACTTGGTTTTGAATTTATCAAAGACTTGTAT
>NW_013620325.1:0-1094 GCF_000695525.1 Brassica oleracea var. oleracea
AGATTGATCAGATGGATGTTTTGGAACCAAGCACGATGGGATAGAAGCACGACGGGAAAACCCGAAACTGGACGAAAACCCTAATTTTGGTATTATGGAAGTTTCCGATCAAGCCGAAGGATCACGAAATATTTACCGCCAAGTTCAGACTTCAGATTAGAGTGTATTAAAAATATTAAACTCATCTGAACGGGAGCAGAAAAATATTCGGGGTTAATCGCGGATCAAAAAATTGCCGGAAGTACCGAAATCAGTCGAATGACCCGAGAGGCTCGAGGTGGCTTGTTGCATGGGATCAGAACGTGGTGTCAACTGTCAAGCAAGCTAAGTGTCTCCGGAAGCTCGAGGTGTCGCTGTGCATGGAAGCAGTACATGCAGCCTGACATGTAGAAGCACGAGGTGGATCGACCAAGCACGAGGTGTCTCCGCGCATGCAACCGAAGCATGCTGATCGCCATGTGTGTGATGCTGTGGCGCCTTGCATGAGTTCCAGTCATGCATCCTGACATCTGTAGGAGTGGTGGCATCCTGCATGTATCCTGGACATGCAGCCAGCCATGTGGAGCACGAGGTGCCGCCGCGCATGCGTCTGGAGCCATGCGAAGCGACACACGGGCTGCCACCAACCAGAACCTGATTGGTTGCTTTCTTCTATAAATACCCCACGACCCCAGCTCATTTCAACACATCCAGACCTGTCCAAACTATGTTAAAAACGTGAGAGAAAAGTAGAAAAAGAAAGCAAGTGATTCCGAGCTATTTCGAGAGTTTTAGAAAGTTTTCGAGGTCAGTTCTCTACTGATTTCGAGTCAGCACCTAAGGAAGGTTCTGTCCAAATGACTTCGTCCAGGCCAGTCAGTTCTTTTGATGATCAAGTGGAGGTACTGTCCGGAGTTAGTTCAGTTCCACGGGTTCAGATCAGTCGAAGTTCTGCTCGATACTCCGCCGAGATGTTCGAAGAGCTGTCCAGAAGCTAAAGGAGGGTCTGTCCGAGTCCAGATCAGTCCGTCCAGACCTGTTAGTGTCTACATGGTGAAACCGAGGTTTTGTCAAAGTCGAGATCAGTTCAGTCCAGTCCAGTCAAGTCGTCCCTT
>NW_013620326.1:0-1094 GCF_000695525.1 Brassica oleracea var. oleracea
GAAATGGAGTGAAAGGAGAAGTATGGAGTAGTTTGGGTCTAGTGCTAGGAGAGGGCAAGTCTTACAGAGATTGTCTGTCAAGTTTCAGGAGGGTCTTAAGAAGTCATGAAGTGATCTTATGGCTGTGGAAAATTGGGTTTAAGTCCAGGAGGTACTTAGACACCATTTGGAGAACATTTGGTTGAGACAGTAACTCCAAAGTTACTGTGGTAACATTGGAGAGTTACCACAATAAGAGAACACAAAACTCTTAAGAGAAGAAGACAAAACTCTTAAGAGCGAGTGAAGGAGAGGCTGGCGAGTGACAGGCTGGAAAGGAGAGTCCCTTGCTGTAAAGTAAAAGCAAAAGGAGACCATGTATCTAGCAAAAGAAGTGGGCAGATTCATGGGAGCCTTTAGCTAGCCAATAAGGAGCCAGCCTTCCCTTGACCAGATTCAAATGGACCAATTATCCATCACGAAGAGCACATGCACGACCAAGACCATCTTTCCATCGCATTCATCCATTTAAATTGCAAGTTGTAAAGAGCATATATAAGCTCATAAGTGATGTTTTGTAATTCTCAAGTGAGTAAGGGGGTTTCCCTTCTCCTTCATGAATCTGAAACACTTATTCTCTCAGTTTCTCTAGTCTCTTAATCTCTGTTCTTAAGTCTCTTAATCTCTGTTCTTAAGTCTCTTATACACTCTCATCAACCTCTCTTCTAAATCACCTAGAACAAGCTCTAATCATTCTCCATTGGAGCTTATCCACACACACATACTACAATAGTAGAGATCTCTTTAAAATCACACATACATCGCGGTTCATCCTACTTTGATTAGAATGATGAAGAAGTTGTCATATTCCCAAACAGGAAAACTGGAATCACCTGATTTGAAAGTGGGATAGCTTCTTCATCCTAACTCCTATGAGATTTATTCAACTTCCTAGTGATTCTCCACTACTTTGATCCTCATTGGAAGCAAAGGTGTATGAAGAGATTGAGCTATCCTATCTCTATGACATGTTGCTTCAAGAGCTGTTCCTCATATGGGTTCCAAAAGAGAGCTATCTAGAGGTTGGCGTGTAGAAGGCTTGAAGAAAGGAGGGG
>NW_013620327.1:0-1094 GCF_000695525.1 Brassica oleracea var. oleracea
TTTTTTTTTTTTGTTTTAGCCACGATTTTTCGGCGGCAACGACGTAACACCGACAGAAATTAACAATTACATGCTTTCAAGTTTCAATGGTGCCTTATGAGAAAGAATACTTTAGCTCTGATACTATTGCAAATGAGTCAACATCTGATGGAGATTGGACGTCAAACTATATCCAAGAGTATCTTAACTTTCTCAAATTCATCGGACTGCCAAACCACAAGTCATGTCGAGAGTTGGAGCACCTTAGATGATTTTAACGGAATATAAAACTGAAAACGGTCTATGAAGTGGAACAAGGTTAGTTGTTACACGACTTGGGAACAATATCATTAAAGGTTGAAATCATGACAGATATACATGTCGGAAACAAAGTTCTCATTCTGAAGATTCAATTGTCACCCAACGGAAACACCCATCCATTAATGTTATGCAGGCACTAATACCTTTACGGTTGTCCTATGCAACAACAGTCAATAAAATTCAAGGGAAAAGTCTTAAACAAGTTGCCCTCTATCTACCTCGAAGAGTATTCAGCCATAACCAAATATATGTAGCTCTATCAAGAGTGATCTCACGTGAAGGACTTAAAAATACGAAACAAATTAGCAGGCGGAGATAACAAGCTCGATCGGCATCAATAATATCGTTTATTTTGAAGTTTTTAAGAATCTCTAAAGTCAATAGGTTCATATAAATCCAAATAATCGGAATACATTTTTAATAACTTATTAAAACAGCTAATTTAACATTTCTTTTCAAAAGAGCATCCTACACCAAGGTTCATCATGAATCTTATTGAACCAAATACAGGATCCAAGTGTTACCAAACATTCTTCAGCCTACTGTGGAGAAAATATGGTCGTTAAACATGACAGGTCCATAGTTGAAAAGTCTGCTAAGGTATAATGCACTAGTGTATTTTTTGAAGAAATCATCTATAGGAAATGTTTCTGAATATTTTGGATAGTGATATTCCTAATCATTTAGCTATTAGATGTACAATGAGAAAAATATGTGGAGATATACTTTTAGCTTTGTTAAATAATAATATAATCTATATTTATACTTTACTTTTTTTTGAACCTTAATAACTG
>NW_013620328.1:0-262 GCF_000695525.1 Brassica oleracea var. oleracea
ATGAGATTTATTCCACTTCCTGGTGATTCTCCAGTACTTTATGTATCGAAATACAGCTTCTTCCATCCCAATTCATTCTGATTTGACTAGAACGACGAGGTAGTTGTCATATTCCCAAACAGGAAAACTTGGATCACCTGATTTGAAAGTGGGATAACTTCTTCATCCTATATCCTATCAGATTTATTCCATTTCCTTGTGATTTTTCCCTACTTTTTGTATCCAAATACAGCTTCTTACATCGCGATTCATCCTGGTTTGA
>NW_013620328.1:458-578 GCF_000695525.1 Brassica oleracea var. oleracea
AAATAGGAAAACTGGGATCACCTGATTTGAATGTGGGATAACTTCTTCATCCTAACTTATATGAGAATTATTCCACTTTCTAGTGATTCTCCACTACTTTTTGTATCCAAATACAGCTTC
>NW_013620328.1:725-1094 GCF_000695525.1 Brassica oleracea var. oleracea
TACATCGCGATTCATTCTGGTTTGATTAGAATGACGAGGAAGTTGTCATATTCCAAAACAGGAAAAAGTGGATCACTTGATTTGAAAGTGGGATAACTTCTTCATCTTATATCCTATGAGATTTATTCAACTTCCTAGTGATTATCCACTACTTTTTGTATCCAAATAAAGCTTCTTACATCGCGACTCATCCTGGTTTGATTAGAATGACGAGGAAGTTGTTTTATTCCCAAACAGGAAAACAGGGATCCCCTGATTTGAAAGTGGGATAATTTCTTCATCCTAACTCCTATGAGAATTATTCCATTTCATTGTGATTCTACACTACTTTTTGTATCCAAATACAGCTTCTTACATCGCTATTCATCC
>NW_013620329.1:0-1094 GCF_000695525.1 Brassica oleracea var. oleracea
ATTTGTTTTTAAGAAGTTGTCAAATGTCTAAGCATATTGGTCTTTTTTTTTTTTTTAAGTTGCATAGATTTTCAAGGACTTATTTTTTTCATGTAAGTACAGTAGAACCTCTATAAATTAATACTCCATAAATTAATAACATCTATAAATTAATAAATTTTGCCGGTCCCAACTTGTGCCGGTTCAAAATATGACACAAATCGATAAAATAATAAGATAATAGTTTTTTAGAAAATTATATGTAAATATATGGTCCCATTAAAATTATAAATTAATAATTTATATGCATACATATTTTATATAAGTAAGAACATATTATTATATTGTTTGTTTTATATTCACAATGGAATTATCTTTATATTTTCTTAACACTTAATATATTTTTGATGAGATTTAGTAATATTATATTTAAAATCACATTAAGTTCTATGCGATATATATTATATACACCAAATAATATAAGAAAATTAATATAAATGTCAAATTTCAAAAAATAACAATTAATGTGTATACACCAAAATCAATTATTTTTCTTATCTTGTAATAAATATATCTTAAAATAATAAATCTAAATATGGAAACTTTTGTAAATTAATATCTCTATAAATTAATAAAATTTTAAAATCCCAACATTATTAATTTATAGAGGTTCTACTGTATATGCTTTTTAAAAAATTGCATATATTTTAAAAGGATTGATAACATGTTTAAAGATGTGTCTTTTTATCCTAGGCCTGGGCATTTTAACCTGGACCCGAAAATCCGAACCGGAACCGACCCAAAAATACCCGACCCGGACCCGGACTGAAAATTTACAAGTACCTTTTGGGTCTAAAATTGTTTTACCCGAATAGACCCGGAACCGAAAGGAACCGACCTGAATAGATCCGGACCCGAAAAGAACCGACCCGAATAGACTCGACCCGGTAAGAACCGATTTGTACCCGACTTAAAAACATGTATATTTAAAACTATGATATTTTTGTGTTCTATTTTATACATATTATTTTATGATTTAGTTGGAATAACTTTTGTTAACAACATTTTTTATTATTTTGTAATATTGTTTAAGTAATATGAAGCTTTAAAATGTA
>NW_013620330.1:0-1093 GCF_000695525.1 Brassica oleracea var. oleracea
CGTAATAGTAGTCTCACCGGAACGTTTCCCCTTTACTTCTGCTCATCAACAATCACATAATCAAACTGATCGCTTCAAGAGGGCTGAATTAGTAGGAAGAGGCAATGCCCTGGCGGCGGTGGAGAGATACCTAAACCGACTCCAGTAACACCTAGTGCTTGAAAATACGACTTAGAAAACTTCAGGCGTCGCTGACTCGCCGATGAAGGAATAGGAGAGACGACTTCCATTTTTTTGATTTTTCTGATTTAGGGTTTCCATTTGTGTGCATTTTAGACGTAACCGAACTTTAAGCTCAACCTGAACCAAAATTTAAGCCCATACCCAAAAATAAAATGTTCTGATTGGTTGATTATTTGTGATGACGTGGACAGCATGAATGGAGCTCTTATTCAATTTTTAGTATTGTATTGATCTGCGTTAAACATACTTCTATGAACATAAACAAGATCGTTTAATATTTACAGCATCCACAAGTTTCTTGGGTTGTAAAAAAAATTTCTTGGGTTGTTGTTAGCATTTGACATGTTTCTTCTATGTATTGTCTGGTTCATATTTAGTGCCGTGTGAAGAATTTCAGGGGCCTAAGGCAAATTTTTAAAATAAACTTATTTACAACTATAACAAAAACAATTTTGCAATATGATATATCGTTTTCACCAAATACACAAATCTAACGCTGTAAAAGGTTAAGTTTATGCTATATTAGTCTACTATGTAGAAAAAGTTTTTAAAAAATAAGTCTAAACCATTAGATTATAAATTTATTTTAAATTTTGAGAGTTTTAAATAATAAGTCTGAACCATTAGATTATAAATTTATTTTAAATTTTGGGGCCCTAAAAAAATTTATATTAATCGGGGGCCTAAGACGAATTTCTTTTTTAATACACTGTAGGCACGCTTCTGTTCATATTTACACCATGATGTGCCTCAATTCATTAACCATTGATGTGCAGTAATTTATTCCGTCAATTCACAAATTGCTGGATTCATATATTCTTTTAATAATGGATTGTTTAAAATTTAGAAGAAAGAATAACAATGAATAAACTTTTAAGTTGTAATTAGTGTTAGACATGAACACTGCTAT
>NW_013620331.1:0-1093 GCF_000695525.1 Brassica oleracea var. oleracea
CCATTTTCGTTTGTTGAATCTGAGGGGTGGAAGCGTTTCTGCTTCAATGTGTTACCAATGTACAAGACATTCTCAAGAAGGACATGTACTAGACACATTGCTGCTATGTTTGTGAAAGAGAAGGCTTCTTTGAAGAATTTGCTTGGTGTTGATAAGAAGAGAGTTTCACTTACTACAGAAATATGGGTATCGCCTACAACTTCTTACAACTACATGGTGATAACAGCTCACTGGATTGATGGAAATTGGCAACTTCAAAAGAGGATCATCAGTTTCAAGCCGATTACTGATCACAAAGGAGAAACAATAGCAGGACAGCTAATTGATTGCATTGAGGAATGGGGAATTGAGAAGGTGTTTACAGTTACGGTTGATAATGCAAGGGCCAATGATGTTGCTGTCAAGTTATTTGCAGAAGCTATGAGGTGGAGAGGAGTTGGTGCATTAGTTCAAGATGGTGCTTTCCTACATATGCGTTGCTGTGCTCATGTGTTAAATCTGATTGTGAGGGACGGTTTAGCAAGGGTTAATCCAAGTATTGTGGCTATCCGAAATGCTGTGAAGTATGTGAGATCATCTTTCACAAGGTTGAAGTCATTTGAGCTAAGGTGTGAGACAGGAAAAATCGCAAGAGGCAGTCTGCCTTTAGATTGCTCGACACGCTGGAATTCAACATATCTTATGTTGAATTCTGCTCTGAAGTTGCGGGTGGCTTTTGAGAAGATGTTGGGTGAGGACAAACTGTACTGTGACTACTTCCTCGAAGAAGATGAGAAGGAAAAGAAAAAACGAGTTGGCCCACCAACTTCTTCAGATTGGGATGAAGTGCAAAGGCTGAAGAAGTTTCTAAAGATCTTCTTCAATTGCACTCTAGCATTTTCAGCTTCCAAATCGGTAACTTCTACCCTCTGTTACCATGAAATTGTTACCATAGAGAGAAATCTGATATCAAAATGCGGCAGTGGTGATATGGAAATCAGAAAGCAAGCCCACATCATGAGGGACAAGTTTGAGAAATATTGGGATGGTTTAATGAACATGAATCCGCTTGTGATTGTTGGTAGTGTCTTTGATCCACGAAACAAGATGGAGT
>NW_013620332.1:0-1093 GCF_000695525.1 Brassica oleracea var. oleracea
TATCCTCACTGAGGGTTCTTATAGGGGATTGGTCCATAGGGGCTTTCCCTGCAGCTCTAGAGTTTGAGGGGTTTGAAGATCCCCCTGAGGAGTGGCGATGTCTCCCATCCTCCTGGTGATGGTCAGTTACGCCTTGAAGTCTGCCTGATACAGTATTAGCCTCCCCATCGAGAAGGAGTGGAATCCTTTCCTTAGATGCAGATAACCGTTCAAGGGCAGACCTGCGTTCGCTTGATCTTTTTTCATTTGATGGGAAGTTACGATCACCAGACCTATGTAGGTCTTCACAAGTTCTAGTACCGGAGGAGTGCATCGGTTCTCTGTTGGGTCTAGGAGAGGGAGTATGTGAGACGTGAGATTGACGTGAGGCAGAGCCTTCTTGTACTGGCCTCCATTCACTTCTTTGAGATACTCCCTGTAAACGGAGGTTTCCTGTTTTCTTAGACCCAGAGCTATCTTTAGGGAGAGACAGTCTGTCTCGAGCCGATGGACGTGGGTTCCCATGACCGTTTGTTTGTAGGTCTGATCGCCTCTCGGTAAAATGTGGGTCACGTCTTGCGCCATAATGGAGACAGAAGTCTTTATCATAACTCCAATTAGGGGCCTGTTCGCTGTCTCTATTGTAGGATGAAGACCGTCCTCTGTGTGGTTGCTCTGGTTCAGCTGAATATCTGTTCTGCTTCCTAGATTCCAGTCTTCTTTTCCCAGCATCAATTCTTTCAAGGGTTTGTCTCTGAGAGATGCCAAGATGCGATGTACGGGATCCATACTGGTTAGATGTAGCACGTTGAGATGGGCATTCTTCTACTTCGTGAGAGAGAGAGAAGCAGGAGAAACAATGTTTTTCCAGTTTTTCATACTGGAGTTCAACCTCTTTAATCTCACCAGACGGTAAGCTTATATCCATCTTCATCTCAAGTGGTTTTAGGCCATTGATAAAGACCCTGATTCTCGCATGATCCACATCTTTGCCGTCTATGGGTCCAAGAGCTTCACCGATAGTCGTAATGGTCTTTTCGTCCCAGTAATGTAGGGGTATACCGTGGATAGTAATCCAAAAGGGAATGAGAGCCGGGAAGTAGTCGGAGACTAT
>NW_013620333.1:0-672 GCF_000695525.1 Brassica oleracea var. oleracea
CAGTTCAAACCTGTAACGTCTCGGAATTCATCCAGCGAGAAACGTAGAGGATCGGGCCCGAAGGTGAACCAGAACTCGTGTCTGCGAGCCGTAACCAGCTGTCGGCTGAGGAGGCAGCCGATGAGCTTCGTAGAGTTCTGGCAGCGTACAACGGGAAGCTGAAACAGCCCCCGAAACTGGGAAGCCATCAAAGTGTCCATCGCATCCGTCCCCTTTAGAGCAGCAGCAACAGAACCGATGACGTGTGATTTTGAGTAGATGTTTACTCGCAACTTTGTCGGGTACGCACCATATGCGAACAGTCTACGGGGCAACACAGATGAGGGAACCCTATCAGAGAATTGTCCCCCTGAGGAATCACCACCACCGGGGCCGTCCTCAGATCCAGAATCTACAAATGGAAGAAAAATGGATAACTCAAAAAAATGGCTTCGATAACTCAAACAAATTGCTTCGAACACAAAACGGTGTCGACTAATCATAACTAAAGAATCTGTCTGATGACATGCAAAGACGGAATCCACATGAACGGAGGTGGATGAAACACATACCCGGATAGCGCTGCTGTTTCGCAGGAGGGCGCTCCTGGAGCTCCTGGCCAGAGGATCTGGCCCGACGACGAACAGTTGTCTGACTTAGCTTGGACTTCTTCATCACTGCAGGCGTCGTCTG
>NW_013620333.1:827-1093 GCF_000695525.1 Brassica oleracea var. oleracea
ACCCGGGTTTTTCGGGAACCGGGAAAGTCGCCGAAATTCTCACGTGCGAGAGAGCTGCGGCATCTCCGATATTCCGCAGCTGGAGCAAGGATCGTTTCGTCTTTTGCTCTCAAGTCGCATAGAGTCACAAATACACGCGACCCATTTGCCGAATTAAAACTCAGCGCGGCCCAAAGCCCGAATTATAAACTCGAAAATGACCCACTCTGCCAATATTTTCCTGCAAAGAGTCACTAATTAGTAGTTTTATGATGTATGGGAAAAAA
>NW_013620334.1:0-1092 GCF_000695525.1 Brassica oleracea var. oleracea
AACTGAAAGAAGAATTGATGAACTGCAAGCAGAGAGATATGTCGCTTGAGACATACTATGGAAAGTTGCAAGTGATTTGGGAAGATCTCTCAAATTATGAATACAAACCGGTGTGTAGCTGTGGAGGATGCAAGTGTCAAGGGTGCACATGCGATTTTGTGCGTCAGCTCGAGATGGCACGAGAAAGAGAGAAGCTACATCAGTTCTGCATTGGTTTGGACGCATCGTTGTATGGGAACATACGAACGGCTATTGTGAACACAGAACCACTTCCCAGTGTTGATCACGCCTACTCCATGGTGGCAAGAGAAGAACAGATGCGATTCTATGACCGTGATCGGGTGAAGGAGGCAAGAGGAGAAGCAATGGCTTTTGCAGTGAACACACCTCGGAACAATAACAGAGGAGGTTACTGTACTCATTGCAACAAAACCGGTCATGACACTGCAGGGTGTTATCAGCTACACGGTTACCCTGAGTGGTGGGTCGAGAAATATGGAAAAGGACGAGGAGGTAAGACTTCTCAACAGGGAAGTGGAGCTGCTCCAGCGAGAAACAAAGGAAGCTACGGGAGAGGAGCAACTGTCAATGCAGTCTCTCACGTAGGACTTTCAGCTGATGCCCATGAAGTGACCGGATTAACAAAGGATCAGTGGGACAAGCTGGTAAAGTTGCTGGGAGAGAAAACAGAGGAGACACGGCTAACTGGTAAGAACTGTAGAGATGATTGGATAGTAGACAGTGGTGCTTCTCATCATATGACAGGGATGGTAGATGGCTTGTTTGATATACATACAGTTGCTCCATGTCTAGTTGGATTACCAAATGGGAAATTAGTGATGGCTGACCAAGAGGGAAGCGTCATTCTGACTAACAATCTTACACTGCATAGTGTACTTTACGTGAAAGAACTGAAGTGCAATTTGATCTCGGTTTCACAACTCATTGATGAGCTGAATTGTATTGTTCTGTTCTCAAAAACGTGTTGTCTATTACAGGACCTCACGCTGATGACTCCGATTGGAACGGGTAAAAGACGGGATGGCGTCTACTTTCTTCAAGGAGTGGAGTTGGTGAGAAGAGTGAAGAAAG
>NW_013620335.1:0-1092 GCF_000695525.1 Brassica oleracea var. oleracea
TAAATAACAAGAAGTAAAATATTATGTTTTATTTTATGATTTAGTTGAAATGTTTGTTTTTTTGTGAGCAATCTTCATTATATTTTGATAATATTTTCCAAATTATACGAAACTTTAAATATCAAATTTAGAGTGTTGCACAAAAGATAATACCTTAAAGTTTAAAATGTTAAATGTCAATTTTTATTAGTTTATTATTGGTCGATCTGCAAAATTTTAGATAATATGATGGATTTCAGTTAAATTTCGAAGAAGTTTAAATATTTTGGGGTTTTTGGGATTTTAAATATTTGAATCCGACCGAATCCTATAGACATGAACATATCTAAATCTGAATCAAAAATCCTACTATATATTTGATAAAGTTTGTGATGGGAGAGGTATTTATTTGTAATGAATTTAAAATAAACTTTTTGCATGTAAACGTTTTATAATGATTGGATCTAAATTTTATAAGATTTCTAAGTTATGTGCAACACAAATATATTTATTGTACTACTATTTATCTTTGTTGTTATATCATTCCAACTAAGTTTTATAAATTCGACTGTATATAAACATAAAATTCAATTTAATGATTTTTTTTTATTGACATGTAGTTCATCTCTCAAAATTATAATTTAATTATTTGATGTTTTTATTTTTGGTTTATTTCATTCAGATAAAAAGAGAAAGTAATATAAGAACAAACTGATATCAATCGCCAAACGTCCTAAACAATGTTACATGTATTGTATAATATGACATTGATATGCATTTGTTTCAAAACAGACTCAATAATCATATAAGTTTAAAATTTACAAAACTAATTATACATACTTCATTTAGAAATATCTACCACCATAAAAAGTAAAGTAATATTGTATTTAATTTTTTAAAATAAATTTAGATGAATATGAATGTTGTAAAATAAATTTCATCTTATAAATTTAGATACAAAATATAATATTATATTTAAATTGTTTAAAATGTATTTATAATCACGAATTTGAGGCCATGTACCTATTTTTCAATTACATAACTAGGTCCAAATGTATAAGATCCGATAAGTCTAAATCTGAAAAGAACCGATCCAAACCCGATCTGAAGATC
>NW_013620336.1:0-1092 GCF_000695525.1 Brassica oleracea var. oleracea
TTTTTTTTGTTTAAATACAGCAGTAAGTCACATAGGTTTTTAAATTTAGAATTAGAGTTATTAGAGCAAAGTTACTTTCTCTTAGTTATATTTTTGTTTCATGTATTAATTTGTTTTTCCATATTTTCTTTTAAACTAATAAATTATGCGATATTAAAAAACAACTTATTCATTTTAACTAAAACTATTTTATTGTTGAATAAAATTTCATTTAAAACATATATATTTCTATTGTTGTATCAATAAGGGAGTATGGTTAATTCCACCGATATATTAAAGTATTTGAAGCACGTACAATATGTGATTTGGGCTATGTGTATGTAAACGTTTAGTAGACTTTGGGTTTGTGTCTTTATGATGGTTTCATCAAATCGGGAGTTGGTTTACTTTATTAGACGACAGAGTCGTTGGTCTACGAAATGTAAATTGCAAAACAGAGGATAGCGTCTATAAACAGAGTATAATTTGTAAACCATGTTTTCAGTAAGTGTAAGAAAGGTCAATAACTCAATGGCTGTATGTCTTTAGACTAAACTGATGCTTTTCACACCAAGTATTTCACCTATGACGTCTACATAAAGTATGAGATATATATCACTTTCTTACAAATATAAACAGACCATACTCTTTACACACAGAAGTTCAACAATATAAGAGGTACGTGTCAATTGGGAGCAATATACCTGGCAATTGAATGTTTGTATTGGCTAAACCAATCATCTCAGAATGGTTACGAAACCGAAATGCTTCCTCGGGCAAGGGGGATATGGATCAGTTATCTCCTCGAAAATGGTGTTCTCGTTGAACCTGATCAACAGAGAAGACTCGTGAGCCGGAAGCTCTGTGCACATCTAGAGACATCAAAACCGGACATGGAAAACATTGTTCCGGCAATGAGTCTCTCCCGGTATTGTGGGAGAAGGCTTGAACTGATCGTCACTAGCATCATGGTTGCCTGAAACATAGTTAGGAATCTATCAGTGCGAATCAACGGTGTAAATTTCAACAGATTATCAGTACCGACTCTACATAACAGGAAACCAAAATCTTTACCAAACAACCAGATCAATACTAAACCAAAATCTATTTATA
>NW_013620337.1:0-1092 GCF_000695525.1 Brassica oleracea var. oleracea
CTGTCTTCAATCTCCCCCTCACGTGGAACCTTGTACCCATCCTCCATATGCATCTTGGCTGTTCTTCCTCCATACGCACCAGCGCCCTTCAAGAGATTCAATGCATACTTCCTTTGAGAGATAAACAACCCTTCCTTGGATCTGCACAGCTCAATCCAAGAAAGTACTTCACCTCTCCTAAATCCTTTATATCAAATACTGATTTCAGAAACTCCTTGGTGGCTCGGATTCCTTCCTTATCACTGCATGTTATGATGATGTCATCCACATACACAAGCAACACAATAATACCTGATAGAGTATTGAGAGTAAAGAGAGTGTGATCAAGCTCGGACTTCCTGAAGCCTCTACCATTCATTGTTGTGCTTAGCTTATTAATCCATGCTCTAGGTGATTGTTTCAATCCATAGATGGCTTTCTTCAGTCTAAGAACATTTCCTGGCTTCACCATTCCTTCAAGACCCGGAGGTGGTAGCATATAGACTTCATCTTCTAGCTCTCCTTGGAGGAAAGCATTCTTCACATCCATTTGCCAAAGATCCCACCCAAGGTTGGTTGCAACTGATAGTACAATCCTAATGGTATGAAGCTTTGCAATAGGTGCAAAAGTATCAATGTAATCCTCTTCATAGGTTTGTGTGAAACCTCTTGCTACCAGCCTTGTCTTACGCCTATCAATCTTCCCATTAGGTAAATACTTGATGGTGAAGATCCACTTGCATGACACAGCTCTCTTCCCCTTAGGCAACTCACTCTCATACCATGTATCAGTTCTAATCATGGCATCAGCCGCATCATTGACTGAATCCCTCCACTCTTGAATCAGCATTGCTTCTTCATAGCTTCTTGGCACATAGCTTTCATCTAAGCTTACCATAAAGGAGTAGTGCTCTTCCGTAAACTCAGAAAAGGAGCACACAGCTTGGGAAGGATGTTCCACAGCCTGGGCATTGTATAACACTCTCGTGTTTACCCAGTTTCTTGTGTTTGCCCACTCGGAAGCATCCCTCCTTACTCGTGTGCTTCTTCTCAAAGGAACTTCTAATTGTTCCTCAACAGCTTCCTCTTGTAGCTGGATTTCTTCTCCAGCTT
>NW_013620338.1:0-1092 GCF_000695525.1 Brassica oleracea var. oleracea
TTTAAATCACTATTAACAAAAATTTCATTGGGTTATGTTTGATAGTTAAGTAATTTATAAGTTTTTAAAAAAAAATTGAATGCAAATTTTAAAATTTAAATATTAAGTTTTCAATATTTTTCAAAGCTTTTATCAAGAAAAAAAAACAAAGCAAATTTTGAAATTAAAATCTTTATGAATTTTTATTTGGTATAGTTTCATTTAAGCGATATATATATATATATATATTAATTTTAATATTTATTAAATGAGCATTTTACTTATATTTATAATTTAAAATTAAACAAAAATTATAGAGGGATACACTAATTAACCATGGATCACAAAAATTTTAATGTGAGACTTTAACCATGTTTATTAATATAGTCATTTAAAAAAATTCAAAATATCACATGCAAAAATCTGAAATTTTTATTATATAGTTAATGTGGCTGTTTAATAAATTTTTATAATTTAAAAGTAAACAAAAATTATAGAGGGATACACTAATTTTTATTAAATCTTTATTGTTCAAAACCATTATTGTCATATATATATATATTATATATATTAGCCACATTATGAATTCCGTAATTTTTATTGGGGTTTTTGCAAATATGACTCAAAACTTAAAGTCAAACACAAAATTAACCCTTGTTTTTTTGAAACTTTGACGTGCCTCTTTCACCCCCAAAGTTCAAATTATTTACGAAAAATACCATCACTTTTTTTTCTTTTTTTTGTGAAAATGTATATTTTACTCTATTATCCTCATCTTACTCAAGTATTCACAATATTGTCATTGCCATCAATACACCAACCACCATGAACAACCAATTTGAAGCTCTTAATGCACCTAAAAATTGATTTACACTCTTTCATTCTCAATTCTTATGAAATAAAAACAACATCTCTTTCACTTTCTCTCCATATTCATCAAAAAAAATCCAAGATTTTGATTCTAAAATTTTTATGGTTCATAGAGCCATTGAAGCTTACAATTCTTTGGTGGGTCACTTTTTTTTGAGATTCTGTGTGCTTGGAGAAGACTTATGTATGACAAACGAGTTATCTCACTGGTTGAAACTATGAAATCAGTTTTTTCCCAGATCT
>NW_013620339.1:0-454 GCF_000695525.1 Brassica oleracea var. oleracea
TTTTCGGTTTAAAAACCCTACTTCCTAGGAATTTCCTCGGAATATTCTGAGGAAATTCCGAGGAACACTTTGATTTCCTCGGAATTTCCTCGGAATATTTCGAGGCTTTTCCGAGGAAACAGGGTTTGGGGTAACAATGTGATCGATCGAGAACAAATCTCGTACGTTTTTTTATAAACGGATCGATCGATGTATATATGTCCGAAAACGCATCGATCGATCACTAAGATGGAAAAAAAAAAAGCAATGCTACTCTGTTTCCGAGTCATCATCACCAGATGAATCTGAATCTGGATCTTGGTGAAACTCTCCAATCTCTTGTTCATCCTCTACGTTAACGACGGCTTCCTCTCCAAAGTCGGTTAAATCGATTACAAGGCAACTGCAGCTGAATCTTCTACTGCACTTAAGTTACCGGATGTGCTTGGTTGTAGTGGGTCTTCCAGCTCAGAAC
>NW_013620339.1:529-1092 GCF_000695525.1 Brassica oleracea var. oleracea
GTACTTGATATAACAAACCTGTAACATTTAAAAAATTATTTAATTTGTAAATAAGTGTTATTAATACACATGATGATGAATCATTATGAATAATTGATGTATGTATATTTAATTACCTGATCGGCCTGAGAAGCAAGAATGAAAGGTTCATAATTTTGCAACTTTCGCCTCGAATGTACTGATGTAACACCAAATGCATCTGTTCTCACACCTCGATCTGGAGTGTTGTCGTACCAATCACAATAGAAAACAGTACAGCGCAATCCAAACATGCCCGGATACTTGATTTCCATAATCTCCCGTATGTTTCCGTAGTATACAACATCTCCAGATGCAGAACAAACGCCAGCATCATAAGTCATACTCGAACGTCTCCTCTTTTGAGTTGTGAATGCATATCCTCGAGTACAAAATCTCGGATATGACTTAACAACGTACTCCGCTCCACGCACCATCTCGCGTATCCAATCGTCAAATACTTCACCTCTGGTCATACCAGCACACACCTATTAATAGCATATATATATGTTATATCAATATATGTGAATTAGTATAAATATGTG
>NW_013620340.1:0-134 GCF_000695525.1 Brassica oleracea var. oleracea
GCTCATATCCTTACATAACATACCTCTATCAAAATTAACCATATACTCGAATAAATATTATATATAAACACAAAAAAATAGTGTCTGCAATTTAGCTACACAATGAGTTGTACACCCTTTAGAATAAGTTGTAC
>NW_013620340.1:334-1092 GCF_000695525.1 Brassica oleracea var. oleracea
AAAAGGTTAACTGTCCTCATACCCGTTAAACGGTTAAGTATTTTTATCTTGCATCATTTCGTTTCGTCCCTATGATACTCCTTCGCTAGTCACATCATTTCATCTCTGTTTGTTATGCAAACCTCGCTTATAAATTGGGTTGACCCTATTCGATTTTTGGAACCGGTGACACATTCTTGTCGTGACGTATAAACTGAAATCTCCTAAAAATGGAACAATTCCCTATACTCAGCCTCCCGGCCGAGGTCTAGGGGTTAGTCGTTAAACGCGTGGCACATAACTCCTTCGAAGATCTTTTCAGACTCCGCGCTACTTGCAAAGCTATGCGTTCGTTGGCAGACGATGAAGACGTTTACGCTTCGTTCGATTTGTTTAACTACCCATGGAGGCCTAACGGGTTTAGGCTCCGTTACCCATTGAGAAGATGCTATGCCCAGGGAATCCCAAGTACACTTTACATCAAGGGCGTTGAGTATTTTTACAGGCGAAATATGTACGTTGAGGGTCTTGATTTGATGAAGAGAGCAGCCGATGCTGGATTCGCGCGAGCCTCGTATACCTACGCCATGACCAGCAAATTATGGGATGATGATGGCGACCACTTCAGCGGATTTTCAAGAGACTACGTCGCTAAGATCGGACTGCTGGTAAGATCCTCGGCTGGATTGTGGAATTGGGACAATAACGACTACTTCCACATAAGGAGGCACATCTTTATATCAACAGTCGCACCGATATTTTACAGCTGTCCTTGTTCT
>NW_013620341.1:0-1091 GCF_000695525.1 Brassica oleracea var. oleracea
TCTAAACTAATCATATTTAAAGTGTGAGATTATTTGAGTTGTGTTTTATAAAATGTGTCATGTAATATATTAGCAAATTGAAATTGTGTGTGAGTTTAGTATTGATAAAGAACACTAGAGTATATTGTGTAATAGAGTTTGAGAGGTTTATGAAGGAGAAGAAATGTCAATTAGTTTCTTACAAATTGTATTTCTATGTGTAGTCTTTGTATAACCCGAGGAACCACGTATGTGAATTTTATATTGACAAACAAACCGTAAAATATTATATTAGGAAAGCGATTTTGTTAAGGTTTATTTAGAAAAAACCATTATAACACATTTGTAAAGTTGGTTTGAGAAGCTTTCTACATGTGACACGTATACACATTCTCGAATCGATGTGAGACTGTCACGTGGTGAACATAGTATAAACGCATTAATATCAAATATTTATCTTTTAATATATAAGAGATGCGTCTTAGTGATATTTATCTCTAAATTTATTCTATTTTGTGGACTTTAACTGTAAAATATGTATTGTTTGTTTTTATGTAATCAAATATAAAAAGGTTGGCAAAAAAAATCCATTTTGTATAATCTCACAATAATAACTATTTTCTTTATTTGAAACCCCTATATTTCAATATCCAAACTTGTTTTACTTGGTTTTGTAATCCCGTTCATTATTTACTTTGATTCCGATTTTGCCTTGTAATTAGTTTTTTCTGTTCTTTTTGTTTCCGACTAGTTCGGAGCTTGTGTCCGGTACTCAATCCGGTTTTGTTCATCCGTCTAGTGCGGATCTTAGCTCCGACATAGTTCGGGTTTTTTCTTTAACGTCGGTCAACTAATCTCAATCTTTGCAAGCTTCTCACATCCCTTTTGATCCGTTTCTGTAAGGGACCCCCATTAGGTTGAAATGGTTTTGGCTTTCACCGAAGCTTGTGTCTTCTCTCATGTGACAGTAAATCCTCACTTTTCTGCCATGGCTAATCGGAGTGAAGGTGGTGCAGAGTATCAACAGTAACTCAACTCAAATCTAAAGATTTAGGTTAAATTTTCAGAGACCTGACTTCTTGAATCGAAGAATTGAATCAAATTCGATGCAA
>NW_013620342.1:0-596 GCF_000695525.1 Brassica oleracea var. oleracea
TCAATTCCACAGTCAACAGAATTGTAATTCAAAAGGTAATCATAAAAACCGGTTACCTTATGCATGATCTGATTAGATCATGTGCCTTCCCTTATCATGGATGGCCATGCTCCTCCAGGGCACGCCTCCATCATTGTCCTATCACATACCTCCAGTATTGATAAGATCTATTCAAGGGTCGCACCAACTTCCTATCCGTGGAACTTCCATGAAACCAGTTTCTACACTACATCCGCCTTCAAAGCTGTCTTGGCCTGTAAGAGTGGAGTCTGGCCTTCTCCCTTCTCTCCTGGTTATCTGCGTGTGTTCCCAAGACACAGAGAAAGCCCAGAATGTGATCATCCATGATCAAACATCCTCACAGGGTCGTCCATCACTTCCCCCTTCAGTGCCCATGAAACTGCCTTTCTACACACATCTGCCCTTAAGGCTGTCTTGGCCTTTGGGAATGAGTTCCGGTCATCTACCTTCTTTCCTCACCATTTTCGTGTGTTCTCAGGTCCTGGAGGATGCTTTGAGTGATAACATCACGGATCAAAAGCCACCAGAAAGTCGTTCATAACTTTCCCCCTTGATCTCTCCCAAAACTGCCTCTT
>NW_013620342.1:707-1091 GCF_000695525.1 Brassica oleracea var. oleracea
GGCCTGGTCTTCCCACGATCAGAACACGCCAGCAAGATCACACCACTCCACACGGTCCTCCTCTCTTAACCGCCGGTCTCTCTCTCTTTATCTCTCTGGTAAGATTTTGGCAGAGCTTTGCCTAAGGAATTTTGCGCCATTATCTGTGCCAGGGACTCTTTATTTATAGATAAACTGAGCCCCAACTGTCCTGGAGAAACCGCCACAAGCAGTTAGAGAGAAAGGGCACAAAACTGCCCCTTTTGCACCTTTTCGGAAATAACTGCCCAACTGCTCTTCTCTCCTTTGGGCTGTTCGAAAACTAGGCCTAGAACATCATCCTGAGTCCCTTGTCTGCGGCCAAGACCCACAGACCCTTGGTGGTTCATGTCAAGATCCCACCAG
>NW_013620343.1:0-1091 GCF_000695525.1 Brassica oleracea var. oleracea
GGTTGAAAAGACAGACGTTCCTACGGCCGATGCCTCGACGGAAGGGTTGACTGAATCAGCTCTCGGCGTCATTCCGTCGAAGAAGAAAAAGAAGAACAAGTCTTCTAGAAAGGCTGTGGTCGACTTCGAAGGTGGGAAGAATCTAGCTGAAACAGATCAGGTGAAGGGCGATCGCTCGACTAACGAAGTGGATGGTTCCGACGACCTGACCGAGAGGGATCCTGCTGGATCGTTTGGTGTGAAGAGGAAAGAGCCGACCGGTGGAAGTTTTCCCGGTCCTGGCGAAGGAAAATGCAAGAGGTCTTGCGATCGTTCTCCTCCTTTTCTTAAGGAGATAGCTCTGCCGGCTTCTCGCTTGCTGCCTTGGGGAGGGTCAAGCCCTCCATATGACAGGTTTGTGTCAGTTTCATCCGAGCGTTGGACCTTTTTTTATGAAAAGGATGCGTCAGTTGTTAACAACCCCGATGCATGCTCTAAATTAGTACGTCGGACCCAAGGTGGTACGCATCTGATGCCGGTGGTCCCCGAGCTTGCATTTCCAAATGGATTTATCAAGTCGGCTCAAGCTGATATGGAAGTAAGTCCCCAATTTAATAAGTGTCTTTCGGTCTCTTCCAATGTGCATATGAGTCGATCGTTACATGGGTGACTGACCATTGTCTTTTTGTCTATTTTGCAGGCCATCGTTCGTCAAAACCAGCTCATATTGGACTATGAGCAGGCGCTGTGGAGAATGTCTTCAGATCTCTCTAAGGCTGAAGCGGCGATTGAAACCAAGGATGCGGAGATTGAGAAGTCTAAAAGGGATGCGCTGAGCAAGTCCAAAGAGATGATCGCCGAGCGGACTCGTTATTATTGCGAGCATAAGTAATCTGCCGAGAAGGGCGAACGTCTTGAGGAAGAGTAACGGATTGCTCGGGGAGAGATTGCTCGATTGGAGACGGGGAGGGTCGAAGAGGCTGAGAAAGCGAAGAAGACGCTGGATCGCGTGAGGCTGAGAAAGTGAAGAGATGCTGGATCGCGTGAGAAGAGTTGCATTAGGGCCGCAGCGACGGATCACTTTGATAAATTTAGGAGATACATGGCTGACC
>NW_013620344.1:0-1091 GCF_000695525.1 Brassica oleracea var. oleracea
GATCCGAAAATACTCTGCAGTTTAATTAAATATATAAAACATTTATTTCAACTCTCAATAGATAGTTTTGCTAAATATGATAACTAGATAGCCAACAAAATTACAAAAAAATATTTAAATAGTAAAAAATATGTTAATTTAACGTGTTAAAATTTAAAAATAAATTTTAACTATGACATGCATCTTAACATTTATATAAATATATATCATAACCTAAATATAAATAATTTAACATCTTAAATTAGAAAAAAATAAAAATCCCGGGCGTAGCCTGGGTTAATCCCTAGTCTTTATATATAAAGTACACTTTGAATCACTCTAAGGAGGTCCACATCAGATGATACGTCATCAATTTGTGTTCTCTGAAAGCGACACGTGTCCCTTTTATTTAAACGCTCCGTTTCATTTATTTGTCAGATTTTTTCAGTTTGGGCTTTTGTTTCTTATCGTTGTCATTGTTTTGCTTTGTAAAGCCCATGTACAAAGATTAGGTCACCTGCCCGAAACGCGTCTTTTTGCATTCTTTGTTTTTTTTTTCCTCAGTTGTTGTGATATCCCCAGTCTAGGGTTTCGGTCGAGATACGATATCCAGCAATTTACCTGGTTCGATCGAGTTATTAAATCCCGTCTTCTTCTCCGCTGTTGTGCGATATCTTAACCCAGTCAAGGGTTTCGATCAAGTTGCTTCATCTTCTTACTACGGATCAAGCAATCTACTGGTTACAGATGCATCATCTTAAAGTCCTTATTAAATCCATCATCCACGATCTACAATCAGTGTGAGGTTCTCTCTTGCAAGGCGGTGGAGATTCGAGTATAAAAAGGTTAACATCTCTACTCTCAAAATCATCCTACCAATCTATTCAAACAGGGAAATCCACTTATTTTCTGAGAAATGGTTAACTCACAACCTTTTCTTTCCGATTTGAACACCAGTAGAGGTTCTCCCACTATTGAGGTCAGGACATACCTCTCAATTGCCAAGCTCCTCTTTCCTGCTCGACGATTTGAAAGTCGGCCATTGTAATATTGGTCACGGTTATCATCTTCTGAGAGATTTAGGGTTTTGTTATGTGTTGTGCAGATGATCT
>NW_013620345.1:0-1090 GCF_000695525.1 Brassica oleracea var. oleracea
TGACATTATATCGTGAGTAAAAATTTGGTTCTCCAACTATCGGTTTGCTTGGTTTTAGTTGTTTTCCTACCCCTGCTCAAGACCCGGTTGTTGAAACATGACGACACAAATACAATAAAAAAATGTTCCAAGATCAAGAAACACTTTTTTTTTTCTTAGTTGACAAAAAAAAAAGATCAAGATCAACAATTATAAATGTGATTATCCTAAAAACATATAATGTATCTACCCCATGGTAGGCCAGCTTCGTATAGGGTTTCCGAGTCTTCCGTTGTTATGTATACATAGAGATTCTGAGAGACAAACAAACAAAAACCTACTTGCAGGTTTAATTAAACAATGACTAGGATCTCCGATCTTCCGGTAAATTTGGTAGAGGAGATCCTCTATAGGGTTCCCTTGAAATCAATGAGAGCAGTGCGATTAACTTGCAAAGATTGGGACACTTTATCCAAAAACAGAAGCTTTTCAAAGATGCATATTGGTAAACTAAGGGCAGTAAAAGAAGGTGAGAGTCTCTGATGATCGCAATGATAGATTACAATCTATATCTCATGAAGGTCACTCTCGTGGTCAATGAAAATCCATTTATAGAGTGTAAAGGTAAACTTAACAAACAAAATAAGATATCTCAAGTTTTCCACTGTGACGGTTTATTGTTATGCGTCTTGGACGATGATGATACCAAAGCTATTGTTTGGAATCCGTATTGGTGTCAAACAAGGTGTTTAGAATTTAGATATTCTCATCGCCCATATAGACGGGACATGTTCAGTTACGCTCTAGGATACGAGGACAAGGGCTTTGTCGTAGCTACAAATTCTTGAGGTTTATAGATCAGTGCGTTGACTATATAAGACCAGAGACGAATTTTTATGGTATGAGATTTACGATTTCGACTCTAGTTTATGGAAGACTCTTGATATCACTCAACACTGGCGTATACTGTGTCATCAGCCTGGCGTGTCTCTCAAAGGAAATACTTACTGTTGGAGTGGGCTTAGCACATGCCCATTAAGAACTAAGCCTAAAATCAGGTCCAATCCGTTAAGCAATAATTGATGATTTCGCTAGAAGACAAAACGTACGT
>NW_013620346.1:0-1090 GCF_000695525.1 Brassica oleracea var. oleracea
TGGAACAAACCTCTTGCGCATGACAGCTTTCATTTCTGCCCATGTCTCAATTGGGAGCTCACCATTGCGCCTTCTGTTTGTGACCAACTGATCCCACCAGCTCAAAGCATAATCATAGAACTCAGTGGCAGCAACTTGAATCTTTTTAATCTCTATGTAGTGCTGACAGTTGAAGACAAGTTCAATCTTCTTCTCCCACTCAAGATAGGCATCTGGATCAGCTTTGCCATGGAAAGGAGGTATCTTCAGTTTTAAACCAGCCAGTTCATTGCGTGGGCGATGCCCTCTTCTGTGTCTACGGCTGCTGCGGCTGCTGTGCCTAGAGACTGAACTATGCCGATCCCTTTCATAGTCATTATCAGTCTCCTCTGAGCCAGCATGTTCCTGTCGAGCTTGGCCTCGTCGGTTCCTTCTTGATGCACGACTAGGTTCTGAAGACTCCGCATCAACCTCTTCTCGGAAGGTACCCAATCTAGTTTCCATCATTGTGTTCATCCTGCGAGTCAAGGCTTCAAGCAAGGCCTTATGTTCGAGACTAACTCCTTCATCTTCCTCAGATTCATGCGCCATAGTACCTGAAATAATCAAAAAGATTTAACAAGTAAGAGATTCAAAGGAAAACAAAACGAGATAGAATCAGATAAGGAAACAAAGAATTCAAACAAGAGAATAAGAAACTTGAGCAACACGGATCAGATTTGATTCTAAATGCTTCGACTCTTCTAACAAACCGATCAGATTCAACAAGTGATGAAAAGATTAAACAACCACAGATTGATGATAATAAGCACTAATTGAACACGCAAAACACAAACAACTTCAGATCTAGCAAACTTGATACCGTAATCAACAAGAATACGAAAGGTCCTTTTAAGAACTTGATCAAAATTCTTAGATCTATCAGTTTTAACTCGAGAAACAATAGATCTAGCTCTCCTGAATATGAAATAGGACAGATCTAGGAAGAAACAACATAAACGAACAGATCTATCAATGATATAACTTAGTGAAGAACAGATCTGATGAAATCGACAAAGAGAAAGTGAAACTCCCCTTCCAGAGTGCTCTGATACCACTTAATGAGATCCTA
>NW_013620347.1:0-1090 GCF_000695525.1 Brassica oleracea var. oleracea
TATTGAATTATTATGTTACTTAAATAAATAATATAACCATTATTTAGTAAATATACAAAAAATAATATGTTGATTTAATTAATTTATTATTGATTTATTTTTTGTATTATTTAAACCTGTAAAAGTAAGTTCTATTTATTTTCGTTGTTTTATAAACTATCTGATTTTTTTTTCAATTATTTAATTTATCTAAATAATTTTAAAAAACAGTTGTTATAAATTATTAAAAAGATGAGTTCTATTATTTTATATTGTTTAGACACAAGATTAATTATAGTGTTGTTTGGAAACACATATAGTAGTATAAAGAAAGAAGTATATTGTTTGGAATCATTGATAGTAGTATAAAGAAAAAAATATTAGTGATTTAATATAGGTTTAACTATAAAGTAGAAATTGTGTGTTTAATTTAAAAACGTACAAAATAAAGGTTATATCTGTTTTAATAATATAGATATGCTAGGCGATCTCCAGTTATAAAAAATACTTTTAAATTTGAAAATATTTACAAGATTAATGATACGAAAAACTTTATATGAAATTTTGAGGAATAAGTATTTTAATAACATTTGCGGCTTCTAATTATTTTCTTAAATTCTTTACTAGCAACAGTTAATTAACTAATTTTTGGTAACAATAGCTATCCTAGTTTAAAAGAGACATTGGTTTGAAAAACTAAACCGATGGTATATAATTAATATACACCATAGCAGAAGAAGAACTCTGATTATCATGTGCAAACTTGTTAGCCGTTATATTTTTTTTCTTTGGTATATGCTAGACTGTAAAGTGAGGAAAGAACTCTTTACATCATCCAAATTCATTTGAGTAGGCAGCAAAAGTCGGACATTCTATCGGTGTAGACACCATGTTCACCAATTGAGAATATCTGTTGTGAACACCATCTCTGAGATTTGTAGAATCTTCATACATTCCATATCCCAAATCAACGCTTTACATTCTGCATATAAAAGTAATTATCTTCTTCGAATATTCATGGCCTCCAATTATGTGATCGTCTGGGGCTACAAGCTGCAGTACCTTCTGTTGGAACTATTTTTTTGAGCATTATGAAAAATGTATTCATATG
>NW_013620348.1:0-1090 GCF_000695525.1 Brassica oleracea var. oleracea
CTCGTTGGGCCGAGAAGCCCATACTGTCTCGAGTGGCCGTTAAGTCGGGGACGCTTAGACGCGCGTTTTGAGCCATCATGCCGAGCCACCGTTTCGTCCTGAGTGGGCTGGGCTGTCTGTTCTTCGGGCCTTGAGGGATGTCGAATCCACCCTCTACATACTATAGACCAATTTTCATATTGATTGAGTCAGCATTTAAACATATATAAAATGGATGATGAAAATACATATTGTTAATAATGTAGGTGGAATCCTGATGATCATCATGCCATGGATGAACAGAAAGATTATTTAAAAGGATATATTGCTGGATTGGGCATCGCGAGGCATCGTTAAATATTTCTCTCTGTCGCGCGGTTTGATCAAATCTAACCAAACCGGTTTTGGTTTGGTTAGATCCGATTCTGCCCCAGGCGTTGGTTCGACTCGGAGTCGAGGCCGGTTATTTCGGGAAACCGAATCGACGCTTCGGTTTCCTAGGCGGCTAAAATACTGTTCCTAGGCCCACGTAGGCCCACGTAGGTATCATGATGACGCCTCGGGGAAGCACCCCATCTCTCCCTTAGAAATACTTGATCGTTTCTCTCCCCCTCTATTCTTCTCCGCGTTATCCAGGTACTTTCTCTCTCTTTCCCTCCACTTCTCTCTCTAGGTTGTTGTTTTAATATAGATAGCGATATGTCGTCTGGAGGGAGGTTATCTCGCGAACAGAAAGGGAAAGAGGTCGCGACTGTATCTCGTCCCTTGAGAGATGCGGGCGAGGCTCCACTCGAGGAGTTCGAACGGGTTCATCATGACGCGATGATGGACACCGGGAGCCTGGATCTGTCTCAAAGGATCCTAGTTTCCGAGTCTGCGCGTTCATTCCGTCAAGAAGTAAGGGGAAACCAAACCGAGCCGCAGGCTTGTGATAGAGACGGTTCTGGCGGTGCGAGAGACGGGGTCCTTCCTGCTGACTGTACGCCGACGTGCTATTATCCTGGGGAGATCTTCGAGGAGCTTCCGGCGATAGCTCCCGAGTTTCTGCGCTCTCCAGATGTGACCGGTCAGGCTTGGGAGAACGTTATGAAGACGCAATCAACTCCTAACA
>NW_013620349.1:0-1089 GCF_000695525.1 Brassica oleracea var. oleracea
ACCCTGTCTCAACCCTCTACCCGGTCTTATCATCCCTTGAGCTTCTCTGTTAATCAAGACAGTGTGTGTGACAGATCGCACACAGAACATAATCCATTCTCGAAAGGTCTGATGAAAAGTCTTGCAATAGATTCTCTCGATACGAACATGTTTTAACTTACTCCATATTTCGTTCATGACAAGTCTACAGGTCCCAGTGACTAAACATGAACTCGAGAAGGCTACTTGGACATTTCTGCATACTCTTGATGCGCAGTTGAATACTTGACTGTTTTTTCTTTGCCCAAAAGTGACTCTTAACCATCCATTTGGTACATTAGGTATGAATAGACTTAGAGGGATATTTTTTTAGTATTGGTTGGAACTTAAAGATAGTTGAGAGAACTCTTAGCTTTGACTTTTTGATTCTTGCTTACGGTTGTTCTATGCTCTTTGATTTACTGAGTCAAACAAACAGAGTGTGCTTCAGTTTATGGTCTTCTCATATTTCTTATGTGATCACATTGGCTTGACCACCAGCAGTTTCTAACTTTCTAAGTAGAGATGTTTGTGAACTTGTTAAATTCAGGTATGTATTTTGAATCACATGTGTTGTTTCTCATCAGTTTCCAGAAAAACCAACGAGGCAGCAAAAGAAGGATATTAAAATACAACTCTTCCTTGTTTAATTATCATCTTATTTATTTCATAGACGTTAGTTTACTAAATGATGTTGAGGTTGGTATTCCATATATGAAAGATTATATCTATTCTATTAAAACTGAAACATATTTTAGAAATCTATTCTATTAAAATTGAAACACATTTTAGAAATTTGCATTGACATTACAAAGAAAATTACAATATGTGCAACTGACTTTTGATTACAAGGATATTTCTAATTCATATTTGTATCCAAAAAATATCACCAACCACTTAATTAATTTATGCAGGAGTTACTTAATCCCCTGTATATTAATCCTGACGCATTACAATATGTTTTCGTAGTCATGTGTCATCACAAGAATGGCCTTTACAATTGTTAGAATAATAAGTTGGTCCGTATAAACATATATTATGTTTTTTATTAAATTAACTATCAAATTAATT
>NW_013620350.1:0-1089 GCF_000695525.1 Brassica oleracea var. oleracea
CGATTTTATAGTGGTTAGTCCACTAATTTTGGGAGTATTATGAAGTTGTACTAAATTAATTGACAAAAAATTAAAACAATTTCTATGTACCATGAAAGAGAGTTTAATATACATTAATACAAATGTAGAATGTGTTTAAAAATATTAAATAAGACTAAAGATAATAGGCTTTCACTATATAGAACATTTACCAAAAAACAAAATATTTTCGTAGGGGTTAACACATAGGTTTTGAGAAAATTTGAAAAATATGAAAATACGGTTTTAATGCATAGTTGCATCCTTCACTAACATATGAAAGAGGTCAAAGAAGTTTGGAACCTTTGTTGTGTCTGTTTCTCTACAAAATAGCGATTTTATAGTGGTTATTCCACAAATTTAGGGAGTATTATAAATATTTACTAAATTAATTGAAAAAGAATTAAAACGATGTCCATGTACAATGAAAGAGAGTTTAATACAAATTAATATGAATGTAAAATGTGTTTAGATATTATAAAACAACACTAAAGATCATAGGCTTCAGTATATAGAGCATTTACCGAAAAATTCAATATTTTCGTAGCGGTTAACACATAGATTTTGAGAAAAATTCAAAAATATAAAAAATATTGTTTGAATGCATAGTTGAATTCTCCACTAACATATAATGAAGGTGAAAGAGGTTTGAAACCTTTGTTGTCTCCGTTTGTCGATAAAATAGCGATTTTATAGTGGTTAGTCCACCAATTTAGAAAGTGTTATGAAATTTTACTAAATTAATTGACAAAAAATTAAAAAGATGCCCATTTACAATTAAAGAGACTTTAATATACATTAATACAAATGTAGAATGTGTTTAGAAATTTTACAACAACACTAAAGATCGTAGACTTCAGTATATAGAGCATTTACTAAAAAACTAAATATTTTCGTAGGGGTTAACACATAGATTTTGAGAAAAATACAAAAATATGAAAATAATGTTTTAATGCATAGTTGCATCCTTCACTAACATATGATGAAGGTCAAAGAGGTTTGGGACCTTTGTTGTCTCCATTTATATAGAAAATAGCGATTTTATATTGGTTAGTCCACCAATTTAGGGAG
>NW_013620351.1:0-1089 GCF_000695525.1 Brassica oleracea var. oleracea
GGACACAGTAGTTTTCGCTCGATCGAAACTGTTCCGACCCAACGAAGCCGCAAGATGCTCAACTTCGAGAGCGGGATACCGAAGAGAAGCTACAGCCTCTGAATCAACAATCTCTAAGTTTGAACCAAACTGGTTCAAACCTTGGAGCGGCTCAAGACGGGGGAGAGGGGAGACAATAAGACCCTGCTCCGCATCCCCCAATCTTCCAACATGTCCATCGCTTCTAAGGGCCCGAAATCCTGGCTGTGAAGAAGGAGTTTCTCCTCGTGCCTATCTCGGTCAGCCATGTATCTCCTAAATTTATCAAAGTGATTCGTCGCTGCGGCCCTAATGCAACTCTTCTCACGCGATCCAGCATCTTCTTCACTTTCTCAGCCTCACGCGATCCATCGCTGTGGCCCTAATGCAACTCTTCTCACGCGATCCAGCATCTTCTTCACTTTCTCAGCCTCACGCGATCCAGCGTCTTCTTCGCTTTCTCAGCCTCTTCGACCCTCCCCGTCTCCAATCGAGCAATCTCGCCCCGAGCAATCCGTTACTCTTTCTCAAGACGTTCGCCCTTCTCGGCAGATTACTTATGCTCGCAATAATATCGAGTCCGCTCGGCGATCATCTCTTTGGACTTGCTCAGCGCATCCCTTTTAGACTTCTCAATCTCCGCATCCTTGGTTTCAATCGCCGCTTCAGCCTTAGAGAGATCTGAAGACATTCTCCACAGCACCTGCTCATAGTCCAATATGAGCTGGTTTTGACGAACGATGGCCTGCAAAATAGACAAAAAGACAATGGTCAGTCACCCATGTAAACGATCGAATCATATGCACATTTGAAGAGACCGAAAGACACTTATTAAATTGGGGACTTACTTCCATATCAGCTTGAGCCGACTTGATAAATCCATTTGGAAATGCAAGCTCGGGGACCACCGGCATCAGATGCGTACCACCTTGGGTCCGACGTACTAATACAGAGCATGCATCGGGGTTGTTAACAACTGACGCATCCTTATCATGACAAAAGGTCCAACGCTCGGATGAAACTAACACAAACCTGTCATATGGAGGGCTTGACCCTCCCCAAGGCAGCAAG
>NW_013620352.1:0-100 GCF_000695525.1 Brassica oleracea var. oleracea
ACTCCTTATATACTGGCTCCAAGGTCGGTTTACGCTTTTCCTCTTCTTTCCTCAAGCCGCCATAGCATAAAAATGGAGACATTCCATTTTTTCCGATCTT
>NW_013620352.1:233-1088 GCF_000695525.1 Brassica oleracea var. oleracea
GTCTTCTGACTCGAAGCGTTTATTACGGCTTCTTTCGATAAAGAACGAACTTTCCGTGGTTTTTACGGTAAAGTTTGATTTATAACTTAGAATGGCGGGGAACGTGAAATGGGTTCGCTATGGTCTTCGGGAGATAGCATCGAAGGGTAGACGAGAATGCATGGACTAATGTCGTATTGACGTTTCGGTCGAGCTCGGTCGCTACGTAGCGACCGAGCGGAATGGACCCTCGGTCGCTACGTAGCGACCGAGCTTTGGCTCGAGCTCGGTCGCTACGTAGCGACCGAGCGGAACACGCGTTCAGTCGCTGCGTAGCGACCCTTTTCGAGCTCTTGTCCGATGACTCGCGTTTCTTCCACAAAGCTTTTCGTAAAGAAGAATCTATTTTAAAAAAGTATTTGTCGAATAAGGTTTCTACGTTTTCTTCTTTGGGGATTTGCACGTTAACTTCGTCGCAACCGTTTTCGACCCCAACAGTTAGCCCCCCAGCTCGTTAGAGTCGAGACTCTAGCGGGCGGTTTGACGATGTTGACAAAGTTAGGCGTATTGAATGAAGTTTAATTCAAACTCCGCGGAAGAGAGTTCTCGAGAAAGTGTTTATTAAAATATAAAATTCCGATCCCTTACTTCTATAAGTAGTGAGCTCTTGTCATTCATTTGCTTCACATCTTCCCTTCTTCACACCTTCAAAACCTCTCTAGCTCCAAATCTCTTGTTTTTAACATGTCTTCTTCCCATGGTGACAAGCGAAGTTCCGATGGGGAGATGGGCGAGGCCACCTCTCCGGCGCCGATTCCGACTTCCCCGATCGAAGCGCCGGCTTGCGTTGCCGACCATCTCTCCTTTCGAGAGAGA
>NW_013620353.1:0-428 GCF_000695525.1 Brassica oleracea var. oleracea
AAATATTGAATTTTTGGGGTAAATGCCTTATATACTGAAGTATATAACCTTTAGTATTGTTTTAAAATTTTAAACACATACTACATTTGTATTAATGTATATTAAACTCTCTTTCATGATACATGGACATCGTTCTAAGTTTTTGTCAATTAATTTAGTAAAACTTCATAATACTCCCTAAATTGGAAGACTAACCACTATAAAATCGCTATTCTCTAGTGAAACAGAGACAACAAAGGTTCCAAACCTCTTTGACCTTCATCATAAGTTAGTGAATGATGCAACTATATTTTAAAACAGTATTTTCTTATTTTTCTCAAAGTCTATGTGTTAACCCATACAAAAATATTGAATTTTTTGGTAAATGCTCTATATATTGATGCCTATGATCTTTAGTGTTGTTTTTTAAATTTCTAAACACATACTAC
>NW_013620353.1:479-1088 GCF_000695525.1 Brassica oleracea var. oleracea
AGCATCGTTTTAATTTTTTGTCAATTAATTTAGTAAACCTTCATAATACTCTCTAAATTGGTGGACTAGCCATTATAAAATCGTTATTCTTTAGAGAAACATAGACAACAAAGGTTCCAAATCTCTTTGACCTTCATCATATGTTAGTGAATGATGCAACTATGCATTATTTCATATTTTTTAATTTTTCTCAAAATCTATGTGTTAAACCCCTACGAAAATATTGAATTTTTCGGTAAATGCTCTATATACTAAAGCCTATGATCTTTACTGTTGTTTTTAAATTTCTAAACACATACTACATTTGTATTAATATATATTAAACTCTCTTTCATGGTACATGAGCATCTTTTTGATATTTTGTCAATTAATTTTGCAAAACATCATAATACAACCTAAATTGGTGGACTAACCACTATAAAATCGCTATTCTCTAGAGAAACAGAGACAACAAAGGTTTCAAACCTCTTTGACCTCCAGCATATGTTAGTGAATGATGCAACTATGCATTAAAACAGTGTTTTCATATTTTTGAATTTTTCTCAAAGTCTATGTGTTAACTCTTACGAAAATATTGAATTTTTCGGTAAATGCTCTATATACTAAAGC
>NW_013620354.1:0-312 GCF_000695525.1 Brassica oleracea var. oleracea
AAAAAATAGTTTTAATAAATAAAAATAGTTTAATAATTACAAAAAATGGTTTCAATAATATATATATATATATATATATATATTAAAAATATTTTTAAATCCCAAATAGTAGTTTTTAATCACAAAAAAAGTTTTATAGATATTTAAAATGTTTTGTAAAATCCAAAAAATCGAATTTATATACAACAAATTTTTTGTAAAATCCAAAAAATCGAATTTATATAGAAAAATCGATTTGTAAAATGTAAAAATCGATTTTATATACAAAAATCGATTTTATAAAAACAAAAAAATAAAAAAATTATAAAAAAA
>NW_013620354.1:515-710 GCF_000695525.1 Brassica oleracea var. oleracea
CGCCGGAGAGAAGAGAGGAGTCGCGCAGAGGAAGAAGAGAGAAATGGGGAAGAAGAAGGGGCTCGTGGTTATAAAACCTAGGGTCCGACGGACATTATCTGTCGGAATTCTAATTTTAATTTTCGCGAAATATTTGCTTGGTAAAATGAAAATATCCGTCGGAATTTCCTCGGAATATTCCGAGGAAATACCGAG
>NW_013620355.1:0-1087 GCF_000695525.1 Brassica oleracea var. oleracea
ATGGAGTTCCTTACGAAATCGTAACCGATAACGGATCTCAATTTATCACCACCCGATTCGAGGCGTTCTGCGAAAAATGGAAGATACGGCTTAACAAATCGACGCCCAGATATCCGCAGTGTAACGGACAAGCTGAAACGATTAATAAAACCATTCTCGACGGACTGAAGAAACGCTTAGAGGCCAAAAAAGGCAGGTGGGCCGACGAACTCGAGGGAGTCCTCTGGTCCCACTGTACCACCCCGAGGCGAGCAACAGGAGAAACCCCTTTCGCTCTGGTGTACGTAACGGAATGCATGATTCCCGCAAAAGTAGAGTTCCCCGGTGTTCGGAGAAGATTGCTTCCCAAACGAGAGGAGCTCAACAACGCAATGCTCCTCGACGACCTCGAACTCATTGACGAGCGCCGGGATCGAGCACTCATCCGGATCCAAAATTACAAACACGCAGCCGCGAAGTACTACAATTCCAACGTACGGAACCGTAGATTTAATCAGGGAGATCTAGTCCTTCGAAAAGTCTTCCAAAACACCGCTAAACGAAACGCGGGAAAACTCGGAGCAAACTGGGAAGGACCCTATAAAATCGAAAAAATCGTCTGACCAGGCTCCTACGAAATTGCCAACATGCAAGGCATTAAAATTCCAAGGACCTAGAACGCGATGCATCTCAAAAAATATTATCACTGACCAACTCGCAATCACCGAACTACGAGACGGCTTGATCTCCATAAGGAGTACGTAGGCAGTTTGTCAAAAGGCAAATTCAGCTGTCCCCCCCCCCTCATCAAAAAAAAGGGGGAGGGGAGTGGATACCTATACTCGTACACTCTCAAACTCGAAAATTTCTGACCACGCCTTCGATGTTTCCGACATATTTCGACCAAGCAAAATCACCTTTTATCCGCAAAACATTTTCGAATTTTGAAAATAAATCAGCCGTTAGGAAGATGCAGCCATTGGCATCGCGAGACATCGCGAAAGATGCTTCAAGGATTACTTCTTCCGAACGACGAAAACGGACACTCCGTAAATAATGATGAACATTTTAACACATATCTCGCGCAAAAACTCTAAACAACGGCATT
>NW_013620356.1:0-1087 GCF_000695525.1 Brassica oleracea var. oleracea
TTAACTTTCTTATTTTGTGAAATGTTTGATTATCTTTGGAGATGATAGTATTTTAATATTTTCCAAATTTTATTTCTATTTACTAATCCAACAAACAAAAAAAAATATAAGAAATAAACACATGTGAAAATTTAAAACAATCTATTTGATGGAGAACGAGTATACTCTAATATTATTATGTTTGAACAACTTTAATATATTCGATAATATAAATCTATGAAGATAAAAGTTTATTTTTTTAATAAATTGTGAAAGTTTGAAACAACCAATCCAATAAAAAAATATACGGTAAAATTTTGTTTTAAAAAGTGATAGACACACTTCATATATATTATAACATATATCAATTTAGAATTGAAAACAAAATGCTTATATAAAAATAAATGAAAACAAACATCCGCGCAATTGCGCGGATTCAGATCTAGTACTATATTATTATGGGTGATACAAGAAAACCAAGATGAATCTGAGGAAAGGAACACAACTAGCAGTCTAAATATCAAGGATCCGTATGAGGTATTACACTCTTGCACTTGATACACTTATTGTCCTTGGAACAATGGGTTTTCTCTTTAATAAAAAAAATATTTCACAAAAATGTTTATTTCAACCTTTGTACCATGTAAGTTGGTTAATCACAAACTCTTATTTTTACACGTGATAGGTGAAAACAACATATCAACGAAACATGACGAGAGGAGAGGTATGAGGAGATTATGTCAAGCTCTTCAGCAAAAAAATAAGTTCCATGTTGGATCAAAATCGGTCACGACGGAATTAATGTCGGAAGGTTCTCAAGAAAAATGTCTTCTTTGAAAAAGAGAGATAAAATTCAAAAGAAAAGAGAAGTAGGAAAAAACTAAATCGAGTTTCGTAACAACTCCGAAAAAGATTCACACGATAAGTCTTCGAGAAAGGTTACTCCAGGCCTCGGACAAACAGATCCCGAACAGCGAAACCACCATCGCCCAACTCGCCGAAGGGGCGAATTGGACCGATCCCACCGTCCAACTCTTCGAACGGGCGAGTTGGATCGAGCGAGCCGTCCAACTCGCCCGTTCGGCGAGTTGGATCGAGCATGTCGTCC
>NW_013620357.1:0-1087 GCF_000695525.1 Brassica oleracea var. oleracea
ATATCAAAACACAAAGAGAGAAAAATGAGTGATGTTCGAGTAAACGCAGATCAACAAGAAGAAGGAGAACAACAACAAAACCTGGTCAAAGCACCGGTCAAGCGATCCCTCGGCCTCCTCATCACCACTTACGGCTGCCTCTTCGTCGGCTCCATCGCCTCGAGCCTCCTCGCGAAATACTACTTCGTCCACGGTGGCTCGAGCCGGTGGGTCTCCACGTGGGTCCAATCCGCCGGATTCCCACTCCTCCTCGGGCTTATCTACTTCCCTCGCTTCGTCTTCAAAACAACTAAGCGCCGTCCCTTCACGCGCTTCACACACCGCCATCTCCTCTTCTCCGTCGTAATCGGACTCATCCTCGGTTTCAACAACTTCCTCTTCTCATGGGGTACCTCGTACCTCCCAGTGTCCACATCATCACTTCTCCTCTCGACACAACTCATCTTCACTCTGATCTTGTCCGTGATCATAGTGAAACAGAAAGTCACTTTCTCAAATCTCAATTGTGTTGTTCTCTTAACGTTAAGCTCTGTTTTATTAGCTCTCGGTTCGAGCCAAGATAAACCGGCCGGTTTAACTAAAACCAAATATTTCATCGGGTTTTTATCCACGATCGGAGCCGGTTTACTCTTCGCGCTCTACCTGCCCGTGACGGAGAGGGTCTACAGGTCCGTTTATTGCTACGCGATGGTCATGGAGATGCAACTGGTTATGGAATTTTCTGCCACGGTTTTCGCCACAATCGGTATGGCTTTCGACGGCGGGTTTAAAGATATGGTTAAGGAAGCGAACCAAGTTTTCACTAAAGGACCGACGGTTTACTGGACAGTGGCGATTTTAGCGAATGTGGTGACATGGCAGCTCTGTTTCGCGGCCACGTCAGGGATGGTTTATTTGACGTCTGGTATCACCGGAGGTATCTGCATGACGGCGTTACTAGCTATGAATGTGATTGGAGGTGTGGTGGTGTACGGCGATGCGTTCGGCGGCGTGAAGATTGTGTCGACGGTGCTATGTATTTGGGGATTCTCGTCTTATGTATATGGGATTTACGTGAAGATGAAGAAGGATGAGGAGAAGGAGGAGG
>NW_013620358.1:0-1087 GCF_000695525.1 Brassica oleracea var. oleracea
GGGTATATAGTTTAGGTTTAGAGTTGAGTGTTTGAAGTATAATGTTTGAATTTAGTTTAAAATTTGAGATTAAAATTTTAAAAATATTAAATTTTGAATTGAAGTTTAAGATTTTAGGTTAATAAAATGAAGATACCAGAATTATATGGTTTGTATTTTGAATTTAGAGCTCAAAGTGTGTTTAGGGTTGAAGGATATTTTGTTACAAAATCGTGACTACTTTATATAGCCACAAATGGCTATTTTATATAGTCACAAAAAATATTGTGACTAAATCATGGAAAATAAATATTTTGTGGATTAACTTTGAAATATCTCTTTATCAAATCGTGGCAAAAATATTTTTTTTGTGACCAAAATAGGTTTCTCTATATTATGAACACAAAAAATGTGACTTGTCTGAGCTTAAATAATGAGAGGCGAGTCAATAATTAGTAAAGCTATTAAATCTCTATACATGTGTTTGGTGTGAGCATCTACGCATAAGCTTACAAAAGTAGACATAATCAATACGTCTCCTTTTTCGGAAATCAAATGATAGGGAACCAAGAGAGGCCCAACGAAAATAAATGGTAAGAGTTTGTTTGCTTTGTTTTTGTTTCTATGAAAAGAAATTAGAACCATTCGATTCTTACAGGGAAAACAACACCTTAAGTAACAACTCAAGAGTATTCCTTCTCTAATTAAGGAAGTAAGGGAAAATAAAAACAAGTAAATGAAATCATCCTTTATTTAGTTTGAAAACTTATTCGATACATCTGAAATTGGGTTTCTTCAACACACCTTGGACTTTATTCTGCTTGACTTGAGTGGGACGAGTCATCATGTTATTTCAAGCAATGAGATAAAGTTTATCCTGGGGGGTAGTAGTAGCAACAGGTCGAGCCAAGCCTCCCAAGCGCGTGGAATTGACATAATCAAGTGGGAAATGATCAGATACACCAGGGATTATTATCCCAACAATTCTAACAGTTCTCATCGTCCAATTCTCTTTGTACTCATTGCCTTTCCAAAACCTTATTATGAAACTCCTTATAAACTCCCAGACACCACTCAACAGCTTTGGAATTAGCCACAACATGCTTAT
>NW_013620359.1:0-1087 GCF_000695525.1 Brassica oleracea var. oleracea
CGGCTGGAGGTGTCTCGGCTGCGAGCTGTTCGGGGATCGGATCGTCTTGGGTTGGTCGCGGGGTTCGGGTTCGATCGCAAGCTGGATTGCGGTCCTTCTGATCTGGAACGTGATCTGAGAAGCTGAGATGGGTCTCCTGAGTTCTTGGATGAACTAAGAACAAGACTAGGATTAGGGTTTGAGTTTTGGGTCGCCGGTTTAGGCTTTTAGGTTTCTAGGTTTGATTTTGGTCTCAGGGTTCAGAGGTTATCGTGCTGATAACGTGTTGGGAACAAGAGGGGAAATCGTGTGTTCTCTGTCTTATTATTACTGAATCAAAGTGTTCCCTTATATAGGGATTACAAGAATCAGATAAAAGGAAAGTATACAAATCATTATCCTAAAAGGAAAAGGAAAACCTGCTAAAGATAAACATAAAAGATAAATGGAAACTCTCCTAATGCAAGAGGCGGCCGACTCTCTCTCCTCTTAGGCCGCCGACTCTCTCTCTCTCTATGGGCCACGGTCTTGGCCATTTGGGTACTAGCAATCCACATTGTTCATAACACTTTTAGGTTTCTAGGTTTCGATTTTTGGTCTCAGGGTTCAGAGGCTATCGTGCTGATAACGTGTTGTGAACAAGAGGGGAAATCGTGTGTTTTCTGTATGTTATTACTGAATCAAAGTGTTCCCTTATATAGGGGTTACAAGAATCAGATACAAATCATTATCCTAAAAGAAAAAGGAAAACCTCCTAAAGATAAACATGAAAGATAAATGGAAACTCCCCGGTCTATCGTAGAGGACGCTTCTCCAGACCACAATTCGAATGCCGAAGATGTCCGATTTTCAAGCTGGGCTCTTCCCGGCTCGCTCTCCGTTACTAAGGGAATCCTTGTTATTTTGTTTTCCTCCGCTTATTGATATGCTTAAACTCAGCGGGTGATCCCGCCTGACCTGGGGTCGCGTTGAGGACTTTGGGTCATCAGGAGCTTTCGGACCGAAATGACTGACGATTTGACGAGAATTGAATTCGCCACCGCATGTCAAGACGCTTCTGTCATCCTTAGCTCAGATTTTGGCCAACCGCGTGCGGTAACACACGGGA
>NW_013620360.1:0-1087 GCF_000695525.1 Brassica oleracea var. oleracea
TGGACAGGAAGGCTCACATGCTTTGGCTCTTTACAGCCTGTTCCAGCTTAACGCTCTTCCCTTATCCTCTCAACGGTCTGATCCATTTCCTTAAGCTACCCAAGTCACTCCTCCTTAGTTACCGTCTCACTTGGATAAGGTATGGTAAATTTTGGTTGAGGTTTGGATGGTACGGCTTGTACGGCCTTGTGCGGCCTTGTACGGCCTTGTGCGGCCTTGTACGGCCTTGTGCGGCCTTGTACGGCCTTGTGCGGCCTTGTACGGCCTTGTGCGGCCTTGTACGGCCTTGTGCGGCCTTGTACGGCCTTGTGCGGCCTTGTACGGCCTTGTGCGGCCTTGTACGGCCTTGTGCGGCCTTGTACGGCCTTGTGCGGCCTTGTACGGCCTTGTGCGGCCTTGTACGGCCTTGTGCGGCCTTGTACGGCCTTGTGCGGCCTTGTACGGCCTTGTGCGGCCTTGTACGGCCTTGTGCGGCCTTGTACGGCCTACCGTACCATACTCTCCCAAACTTCCCTAAGTACTTCATCTCCTCTTCTCTTCAACTCCTTATCTCTTCATATCCATATACTCAGCTCATCTCAACAGTAATGATTGCAAATGGAGATAAAATCCCAATTAGAAGAATTGGCAAGCTGAAATTGTTTGATAAAAAATCTAAAGCCTTCTATATGCCTGACTTTGTTGAACAGAGTAAACAATTGAAGAGGAAGACTTGATGATAGGCTGAAGGTTTAGAGAAGTATGGAGTAATGGAGAGGAGTTGAGGTTAGGTCATCCGTACAAGTAGAGCCGTACCAGGCCGTACCATTTAGGATGATGAAAGGAGTTGAGTCGACCACAAGTTACCCCGGTGAAGTTAACTTAGAGTTTCACACATCTTACTCCTGTTCCTGCATCAGACCGTTGAAGGGATAAGACAGGCACATCCAGGCTGTCACTAGCTGTAAAGTAAAAGCTACTTTAGCCAAAGACCAAAGCGTGTGAAGGTCCTTAGCCAATCAATTCAAACCGGACGCTCCTCACCTGTTGACTCCACATGCTTTCATTTAACCTAGCTAGCCCTTGTTATGTCTTAGCCTTCTATATA
>NW_013620361.1:0-1087 GCF_000695525.1 Brassica oleracea var. oleracea
AGCCATACATTGCTGAACATGTTATATTTCTTCTTAAAAGTCTTCTCCCTCTTGCAGAATGAATCTTTACCGTTTTGCTTACGAATTGGTCCTTATGATGATGATTATGTGTGTGTTTCAGCTAGAGGAAATCTTGGAAGGAAACAGATATGTTAAAGGTGGAAACCGTTACTGGAAGAACATTGTAGATTTACCTCTGTTTGTTTCTCTCCGCTCTTCTATATTTCATTCGTGTGCTTGCCGAATTTGGCGTAAACCTCTCTACTTTTAGTTTTGATGACTAAGTCTGAGACTCTTGTTATTGTAGGAACTGGTGTTCAGACTAACGAAGAGGTCGCAATTAAGCTCGTGAGTGGTTCAATAGATAAAGACTCCAACTTTTCTTTTTTGTTCAAAGTTGATTTTTTAACTGTTGTTGTTGCAGGAAAGTGTGAAGACTGCGCAACACCAGGATATATAGTGTTGTTCAGAAAGAGTTTGGTTTGTGCTGATTGAGAAGCACTGATAGATGAAGTCACAGAGAAGATTGAGAAAGATCTGGTTCTTCTTGGAGCTACAACTGTTGAGGATAAACTCTAAAATGGGGTAAGCTGCTATTACACAACCTAAATTACAGATTGGTGACTGGTGAGCTTCCTTGAGTTGCTCAAGCAGGAATAAATATTTGAGTTTTGACAGGAGACAAGGTGGAGACTGCTGTCAATATTGGGTATTGATATATGGGAACCTCCTACTTATATTTCCTCCAGAGACTTCTATTCTTACTCACTCTCTGACCCCACCTGTGTGCGTTAATCTTTAACAGCTTCTCTTGAAAGAGTCAGATGCGAAGCATCAGAATGTTGGACAAGAATAGATGTTATGTGAAGTGTCCACTCTGTGAGAGGTTTCTGTGTGTGGGACTGTGGTGTTCCTTGGCATGATTCTGTGAGCTCTGAAGAGTTTCAGATTCTTCCGGTTGATGAAAGATATCCAGATCATTGCATCACTTGGCTAGGTATAAGAGATGGATACAGTGTTTGGCTTTGTGGTTTCTTATATCAATGTTGATATCTCTCTTTGTGTTCTTTGCCATGAGCTTTGCTAC
>NW_013620362.1:0-1087 GCF_000695525.1 Brassica oleracea var. oleracea
TGTACGCCATGGTAGGCTCTAGACCTGACCTAGGATTCGCAGTAGGCCTTACAAACGTGGAAAGCCTTACTATCCTAAAAGTATTAGATCTAACAAATGGGTTAGATCTGAACAACCTCATAAAGGCAAAGAAACCGAAGAGGATACCACTGGGAAAGGCCTCAAGAATCTTGGGCATGGATATTACAAGAAATCGAGAGAGAGGAACTCTGATCCTATCTCAGAGTAACTACATTGAGAAAGTCATAATGACGTTTGGAATGCAGGACGCTAAGCATGTGATTACTCCTACTGCATCACATTTCAAATTGAGAAGTCTAACAGATGATGAGTGGAAAGTGGAAGCTTCTCAGATGGAAATGATTCCCTATGCTAGCGCCTTGAATAGTCTAATGTACGCCATGGTAGGCTCTAGACCTGACCTAGGATTCGCAGTAGGCTATGTCTGCCGCTTAATGAGTAAACCAGGAAGAGAACACTGGAAAGCTGTTCAGTGGGTTCTAAGGTACCTAAAGGGAGCAGTTGATTCGAATTTAACATTCAAGAAGAACTCTACACTCCTAGTGGAAGAATACTCAGACTCAGACTATGCAACAGACATAGACAGAAGGCGTTCAGTAACAGGATATGCATTCAAATTTGGAGGTAACACTATCTCATGGAAGTCATGTTTACAATCAGTGGTTTCTCTATCTACTACAGAAGCAGAGTACATGGCTATGAATGAAGCCGTTAAAGAAGCAATGTGGCTAAAGGAAATATGCGCTGAACTAGGTTTTAAGCAACAGGTGATCAAACTCTACTTCGATTCTCAAAGTGCCCTAGCTCTAGCAAGAAATCCAGTCAATCACGAGAAGACTAAGCACATAGCTACCAAGTTCAATTTCATTCGAGACCTAGTGGAAGCAGGGGATATCAGCCTAAACAAGATACATACTAATGTCAATCCCGCAGATTTCCTAACTAAGACGGTACCTGGTCAGAAGTTCCAGCTTTGCTGTGAGCTTTTGAATTTGAACTGATAAGACTGGAGATGCTCCAGGTGATTCAAGTTGTATGATTCCATCCTCACAACTCACAGACAGAA
>NW_013620363.1:0-1086 GCF_000695525.1 Brassica oleracea var. oleracea
TCAAGAAGTGCCAAACGGTAATCTTTGAGCCTAGAAAACTGTTCTTCATGGTCATGATTGATGATATCAATTGCTTTTGCCTTTCCCTTCTTGCACTTGTCTATGGTTGCTATCAAGTTATACCTCTGCTCAATCTGATCTTGAATAAACCTCGGTTTTAGTTCAGGATCAGTTCTGATATCATTTAAGAACAACTTGCAAATCACAGCCGATTTTAGTAACTTGCAGTATCCATCTTTTTGACAGCGATGCTTATCACTAAAAGTCTTCACCATCCACTTCCCTATTCGTTCTTCATAAGAACAATATATTCTCCATGGGCAGTCTTTTTTAGTCCCACAAACAGCTGATGATTTGATATCCCCCCATTTGTTTAGCTTGATATTCCATCCACCTTTTAGTGCATACTCCAATACTGCCTCTTTGAACTCTTCTATGGTATCAAACACTTGTCTTAGCTCCAGCTCACCGCTTCCTGGTCTGAATCTCACAAAAGACTCATTGTCTTCATCATCAGAATTAGGAGGAGTATTATGATGATCAAAATTCTCATCTTCATCAACAAAACTAGCCACATTATTTTCAATTCTAATCTCTTCTTCACTTGGCATCACTTGCTCCTCAACTTCACAATGCTCTGTTGTGTTCACAAGAAATATATTAATCATTCCTCTCCATTTACCCGCTTCACACATGTTCAGAAACATTGGATCACCATTGCTCATTATCTTCCTATCCTTATGCTCTTCATTAGGGAGCTTATACCACACACGCTGTACATTTAATCTTTCTCCAAACTCTTCTGCCAATGCGTTAAATAACTCCTCCGGTTTACAGTTGATGGTCCTCACCTCACCACCAATATAACCAACATAGCCTCTATGATTCTTCACTCAATACCCTCCACATTTCACACTGAACTTCACAATTTCCCACATGCTGCAAAGAGAAGCAACAAAACTGTCATTAAAAGGCCTTTTTTACTCTCTGTGACATTTCATCGAACAGTTGATGTGCACTAATATTTCAAGCTCTTCTCTTCATAAAACACACAGAACTAAACAATATTTGACTTCCATTATCAAG
>NW_013620364.1:0-1086 GCF_000695525.1 Brassica oleracea var. oleracea
CAAAAGAACATGTAGGATTTTTAGGATTTAAAGAGATTGAAGACAATGGTTAATGAATATGAAAAGAATACGAAGCAGATGATGAAAAATAATTCGAGCAAATTAGTGGCAACACAGAGCTAAGCGAGATAAAAATATCAATCAATAAAGAATGAAAGAAGAATGAGCAGGGTTAAGTTATTACACAAGCCAAAACTAAGACAAATCAAACGACAGAACGTGAAAACAAATGTAAACAAGACAAGAGGAGATGGTGAAGATAAAATGCATTGAAAAACTGAATGCTAGATTAGTAAGCAAGAGACAAAAATAGATTAAAATGCACAAACTCCGCGCCTTGGCGCGGGTAACGATCCCTAGTAGAAAAAGTAAGCTAGTTGAGATCACATTGTTGTTCTAGGAGTGACCGTTGAAAAGCAAACTAGACCATGCGGTTTATGGTGATCCCAACTCACTCATTACAAGTGAGATTGTGGAAAGAGAAATCAAAGGAGTTATGTCATTTGATGAGGTAACATTAACAAATATCCACATGTTTTAAAGAAAAAAGCATATATATATCCATCCATCCATATGAAGTATTTCCATAATGAATAAATATCAATGGATGTGTGCATGCAGGCTCTGGAGAACAAGAGATTGTTCATGTTGGACTATCATGATTTGCTTCTACCGTATGTGAACAAAGTGAGAGAGTTGGATGATAGCACCTTATATGCTTCTCGAACATTATTCTTCCTCAACGATGATAGCACACTGAGACCTGTTGCCATTGAGTTGACTCGTCCCCAAGATGTAAACAGGCCACAATAGGGATGTTCGTTTCATTGACGCAGGTTCCTGCGGCTGCGGCTGCGGCTGAGTCTGCGGCTACGGGCTGCGTCTGTTCCTTTGGTTGTTGTTCGTTTTGCAGCCGCAGACTCAGCCGCAGCCGCAGCCGCAGACGCAACTTGTTGTTCGTTTCGAAGACGCAGGACATTGACGCAGCCGCAGCCGCAGACGCGGAAAGTAGATTTAGTTATGTTCGTTTGGTTGCCGTAGACGCAATTTTCATTTATTTCATATTTTAATTTTATGAATTTGTAA
>NW_013620365.1:0-1086 GCF_000695525.1 Brassica oleracea var. oleracea
AAGCCTATGATCTTTAGTGTTGTTTTAAAGTTTCTAAACACATTCTAGATTTGAATTAATGCATATTAAACTCTCTTTCATGGTACGTGGACATCGTTTTAATTTTTTGTCAATTAATTTGTAAAACTTCATAATACTCCTTAAATTAGTGGACTAACCACTGTAAAATCGCTATTTCTAGAGAAACGGTGACAACAAAAGTTCCAAACCTCTTTGACATTCATTATATGTTAGTGAATGATGCAACTATGCACTAAAACAGTATTTTCATATTTTTGAAGTTTTCTCAAAATCTTTGTGTTAACCCCCTACGGAAATAATAAATATTTTGGCAAATGCTCTATATACTGAAGCCAATGATCTTTAATATTGTTTTAAAATTTCTAAAACAAATTCTACAATTGTATTAATGTATATTAATCTCACTTTCATGATACATGGTCATCGTTTTAATTTTTTGTCAGTTAATTTAGAAAAACTTCATAATACTCTTTAAATTGGTGGACTATCCACTATAAAATCGCTATTTTCTAGAGAAACGGTGCCCACAAAAGTTTCAAACCTCTTTGACCTTCATCATATGTTAGTGAAATATGCAACTATGCATTAAAATAGTATTTTCATATTTTTTGAATTTTTCTTAAAATCTATGTGTCCCCTACGAAAATATTGTATTTTTCGATAAATGCTTTATATACTGAAGCCTATGATATTTAGTGTTGTTTTAAAATTTCTAAACTCATTCTACATTTATATCAGTGTATATTAAACTCTCTTTCATGGTACGTGGACATCGTTTTAACTTTTGTCAATTAATTTAGTAAAACTTCATAATACTCTTTAAATTGGTGGACTATCCACTATAAAATTGGTATTTTCTAGAGAAACGGTGCCAACAAAAGTTTCAAACCTCTTTGACCTTTATCATATGTTAGTGAAAGATGCAACTATGCATTAAAATAGTATTTTCATATTTTTTGAATTTTTCTTAAAATCTATGTTTTAACCCCTACGAAAATATTGTATTTTTCGGTAAATACTTTATTTACTGAAGCCTATGATATTTGTGTTGTTTTAAAATTTCTA
>NW_013620366.1:0-1086 GCF_000695525.1 Brassica oleracea var. oleracea
TGTTTGGCATGACGCTTGATTACACCACTTCATACAGAGCACTTTTAAATGCACAAACATTGGTGCGAGGATCAGCAGAAGATGGGTATTCGCGTCTGCCATCATATCTCGAGCAAATCTCCTTAGCAAATCCCGATTCTATCACGGCTATAGAACTTGATTCTATCAATAGATTTAAGTATCTATTTCTCTCTTTTGGAGCTTCTATCAAAGGTTTTAAGTATCAGAGAAGGGTCATTGTGGTGGATGGGACTCACCTAAGTGGGAAATATGGAGGTGTTATGTTAGTTTTAGCCGCACAAGATGGGAATTTTCAGATATTTCCATTGGCTTTTGGGATCGTAGATGCTGAAGATGAACCTTCTTGGAAGAAACCCATTACCTGAGGCACATGCGGCCGTAGAGGATACGAAAGAGTCGAACCATGTCCAGAGTGATAGCCAACACGGCCGTGGTCGTGGAAAATTTCATGGACGTGGTGGTCGAGGCTGAAACTCGTTTGGTCGAGGCCGAGGCAACTCATATGGCCGTGGCCAAGGAAACTCTTATGGAGGCCGTGGTCATGGCCGAGGCCGTGGTACATCATTTAAACCACAAAACTCGACCAAATTCATGTGCCATAGATGTGGTATGGATAATCATTGGGCTAAGACATGTAGGACTCCCAAACATCTCGTTGACCTCAACCAAGAGAGTCTGAAAGGGAAGAATCCTGAAGCTCATATGACTTATCAAGATGGTGAAGATGATTTCAATCATGAACGAGACGATCTTATGGATTATGAAACTTCAGATTGTTTAAAAGAATGAAGTTGAATTCGACATCTATGTTTTGTGTCTTTGCTTTGTGTTTTCCATGTTTTGATTGCTTTGAAATTATTTTATTAATGAATGAAAGTTTTTATATGAAGTCTCTAAAGTATCATTCCGGGTATAGCCAGTCTCATAGAGAGCTACGACCAGGCTAACATCATGTTGCCTAAGGGTATGCATCAAGAGATATTTAATGCATTGTATTCACCCAGCTCTAACAGAAGCTTATTGAGCTTTAAAGACATTCGAATGAATGGTTTTCATATTGAGACT
>NW_013620367.1:0-313 GCF_000695525.1 Brassica oleracea var. oleracea
AAGGCCGTGGGGCCCACATGATTTTTTGACTGTTTTTTTTTTCAGCGTAACAGTGCATCGAGGTTAATGGAGTTAAGAAAGCATCTAAAACAACCTGAAAATCCGATTGGGATCCTTTTTAACGTCCCTTACCTTTCTGCAGCCCGTTTGAGGGTCAAAACGACTGAATTTGGGCCAGAAAATTGCCACGTCTATTCACCGCCTTTTATGGTTTTAGGGCGTTTCCAAAATGGTGCTATGGGCGACGTAGTTCCTCCTGGTTCAATAGTTATGAGGTTTCCAAGTTTAGACTCGTTTTAGGCCGAAAAAAAAA
>NW_013620367.1:566-821 GCF_000695525.1 Brassica oleracea var. oleracea
CCGGTTGGGTTCCTATTATACGTCCCTTACCTTTCTGCAGCCTGTTTGAGGGTCAAAACGGCTGAATTTGGGGCCGAAAAATTGACAAGCGTATTCAACGCCCTTTATGGTTTCTGGGCGTTTCGGAAATGGTACTATGGGCGGCGTAGTTCCTCACGGTTCAAAAGTTATGAGGTTTCCAAGTTTAGACTCGTTTTAGGCCGAAAAAAAAAAAAATAAAAAAGAAAAAAGAGGGCAAAACGGGGACTTCCCGGG
>NW_013620367.1:922-1086 GCF_000695525.1 Brassica oleracea var. oleracea
CGTTAGTACATCACTCGCGTTTCCATATATCATTTGTCTCGGCCAATCCAAGTGTAAGGCCGTGGGGCCCACATTATTTTCTGTCTATTTTTTTTTCAGCGGAATAGTGCATCGAGGTAATGGCGTTAAGAAAACATCAAAAACAACCTGAAAATCCGATTGGG
>NW_013620368.1:0-227 GCF_000695525.1 Brassica oleracea var. oleracea
GGGATAACTCCTTCATCCTAACTCATATGAGATTTTTTCCACTTCCTGATTATTCTATACTACTCTGTGTATCCAAATACAGTTTCGTACATCGCGATTAATAAAGGTTTGATTAGAATCGCGATGTAAGCAGATGTATTTGGATACAAAAAGTAGTGGAGAATCAACCAGAAGTGGCATAATTCTCATAGGAGTTAGGATGAAGAAGTTATCCCACTTTCAAATCA
>NW_013620368.1:275-1086 GCF_000695525.1 Brassica oleracea var. oleracea
TCATTCTAATCAAACCAGGATGAATCGCGATGTAAGAAGCTGTATTTAGATACAAAAAAAGTAGTGGAGAATCACCATGAAAAGGAATAATTCTCATAGGAGTTAGGATGAAGAAGTTATCCCACTTTCAAATCAGGGGATCCCAGTTTTCCTGTTTGAGAATAAAACAACTTCCTCATCATTCTAATCAAACCAGGATGAGGCGCGATGTAAGAAGCTGTATTTGGATACAAAAAGTAGTGGATAATCACCAGGAAGTTGAGTAACTGTCATAGGAGTTAAGATGAAGAAGTTGTCCCACTTTCAAATCAAGTGATCCCAGTTTTCCTGTTTGAGAATAAAACAACTTCCTCATCATTCTAATCAAACCAGAATGAATCGCGATGTATGAAGTTGTATTTGGATACATAAAGTAGTGGAAAATCACCAGGAAGTTGAGTAACTGTCATAGGAGTTAAGATGAAGAAGTTGTCCCACTTTCAAATCAAGTGATCCCAGTTTTCCTGTTTGGGAATAGGACAACTTCTTTGTCATTCTAATCAAACCAGAATGAATCGCGATGTATGAAGTTGTATTTGGATACATAAAGTAGTGGAAAATCACCAGGAAGTTGAGTAACTGTCATAGGAGTTAAGATGAAGAAGTTGTCCCACTTTCAAATCAGGTGTTTCCAGTTTCCCAGTTTGGGAATAGACAACTTTCTCGTCATTCTAATCATGAAAAGATGAATCTCGATTTAAGAAGCTGTATTTGGATACACAGATTAGTGGAGAATAACCATGAAGTGGAATAAATCTTGTAGGAATTAGGA
>NW_013620369.1:0-1086 GCF_000695525.1 Brassica oleracea var. oleracea
GTCACAAACTTCACCAAGAGAGTTGCACTAGATCATCATTATCCATGTTTTTTCAATGGATTTCTCAAATTTTTTTTTTAAAAAAATAATAAATAGTAGAAAAAATAGAACTATCAATCATATAAAAGATTTAAAATCTTTTTTTTTTTTGAAAAACTATGAGCACACTTTTCAGCTAATAACAAATTGATTAAAAATAATAATACATGCCACTATTAAAATGATCCAACACTTTTTAACTATTAGAATATCAATCTTAGACATTCATTTGAGTTTCTGAGCAATAAGGCTACTCTTAGTTTCTGTGGTTTGTCTCTTTGCAAGTCCGGTCTAATATTTCCAGAGACCTTATCTAGGATGAAATAATTTTCCCCCTTTCATAGTTCCTTTTTTATTGTTTATCAGATCTTTGTTTCCCGTCAAAAATTACACCAATTTTGTCAACCATGTGAAAAAGGGGAATGCCTCTTGGGGCATCTAAGTTGGCACGGCTCGGTGGTGCTTACAACTGAAAAGAACGTCATTTTCACTACAAGAAAACAGGGGGATTCTGATGGCGGAAATCGTCGGAAATTCGCCGGAATAGACTGATTCTGACGAATTTCCGACGAACCCGTCCGTCGGTATCGTTTCGTCGGAAAAAAAAAATTCGTCGGAATTTCGTCAGAACTTCCGACGACTTTCTGACGAATACCGAGAAACGTCATTCTGACGAACTTCCGACGATATTACGATGCGGATACACGAGACCAGAGTTCATCGGAAAAACTACGTACCGACGGAGAACGTTTCTCGGACAATTCCGACGTAGAGTGTTCCTCGGTGTATTCCGACGAACTTTAGGTGTAGACGAAAATGGGGTTCGTCGGTAAATTCCGACGGATATATGTCCGTCGGTATATTCCGACGACCGTTGTCCGTCGGTATATACCCTTTTTTTTCAAATTAATTTTGCATTTTAATATATTTTTTGATATTAATAAATTAAAAAAATCAGAAATTTAAAACTAATAATATTATAAAATTTAAATTCATACTATTAAAAAAATTAATTTTGCATTTTTATATATTTTTCGATATTAATAA
>NW_013620370.1:0-1086 GCF_000695525.1 Brassica oleracea var. oleracea
GAAACCCGATTGGACTAAACCGAAATCCGATTGGGACCCCGAATGCCTATGCCTACTAACAGTGTAGTAAAGTTAGGCGTAGGGTTTTTATAAAACGGTCTTTATGATGTAAAGAGAACCATCATAAACATGTAACCTGTCGGTTATAGATCCATTGTGTAATAATTTTCATAACTTGTAACTGATAAATCAGTGTTGAAAAAAGTTGTTAATTATATTCAAATCCCTTTTTGTACAATTTACTCTTTACTTCTTGATAGGACCATTTTCGATGGGCTTATTTTAATGTCAATTCAGTATTCTTGTTTGAATTGTTATTTTGTCTCAGCCCATAATACATGTACCAGTTTTTCTATGAAAATTGAAGCCATCTAGGTTTTACACCGTACCGGTTCGTGGAAGCACCGTAGCCTACTGGTTAAAGTTTAAAGGTTTCTACACTTATGTCTGGGGTTCGAATCCCAAACTATGCAAATTATTGTAGATTACAGGAAATCCATGTTTCAAGTCTCGGAGATAGCGATTTATTAAACAGTTATGCAGACTACGGAAGAAATGCTTAAAATGAATCTTAGTATTTTCGGTTGTTGAATCGTCTATGTAATCTTTCTCGTATCATAATTGTAAGATCTCATAATAAATCAGCGTTAAAAAAAAAAAATCAAACCCATCTAGGTTCAGTTTTATTTTCTACATTATCTAAAACCCACCTGAGTACCTGACTCAATTGCTCATGCTGAAATAAAACTGATTTTGATTCAAGACGATAGAGTTTATTTTTTAAATATGATTAAGCTAAATACAGTTATTTTGTTAGCTACATGTGGAAAGTACGATATATATTATAACTAAAAGTCTAGAAAATGAATTTATACCATGGTGTATAAAAAACTATATGAAAATGTTTTTGAGATTATGTAATTTTATTAGAGTTAAATGGCGTTTTTCCTGTATTTAAATGGCTTTTTTTGAAAGTTCAGGATTTAAATGGTGTTTTTCCCTGTATTTTTATTAGAGTTATTTATTTAAAGAACATATCTGCTCCAACGGTAAAGCTACAAACAAGACGAAATGCACCAAGTCTCA
>NW_013620371.1:0-1085 GCF_000695525.1 Brassica oleracea var. oleracea
CATACATGATTTACATATTTGCTTCTATTTATAATATGTTAATATAACATTACTTCTAACAGTACATGTACAAAACACACACACATAAAGTAGTAATATTAAACAAAAGATTATCTCAAATTATTACCAAGAGCGAAAGGAAAAGATGAATAATAATTTAATAAGATCTTCTTGAAATATAACCAAACTAAAACCTTTTCTTTACTTTACCTATTACATATATATGTAAGTGTGTTGAATATGTCTTTTTGTTTTTAAAAAGAAAAAGTATTTAAACAAAATATATTATTTTAAAAACATAATCGGAATCATATATTTCTTTGTCAAAAAAAATATGGATTATATGTTAGCTGTTTCATTGATAAAAATCATCCAATAATGTAAAGTAAGTTTTTGATAAAAATAAAATTAGTTTTTTGTGGGTATGAAAATCTGTTAAATTAGAAATATCCAATGTATGATTACTATTTTAAAAATAATAAAATAGCTTTATAATAAATGTAAGTTTTACTTCAGCTTTATTTTAAGTGAAAAATGAAGTAAAACGTAAAAGTAAAATTATTATTTCTATTTTTAAATTGTTTATTTTATTTTATTTATATTTAAATAAAAAGAAATAGGGTTCACAATAATTTTATATTTGAACGAATAACAATTTTGAAAAACAAAAAGAAAACATTGATATTTCTTTTTGATTTATGTGAAGTATTTTAAAGGTATGGAAGAGCCTAAACTAATTCATAAGAGGAAGTGTAGTTTTTGGATAAAAAGCTCGGCTTTGTTTACATCGAGATAAACTTCAACAGAGAGGAGAAACTTCACCGGTTCAGAAGTCGGTCGCGAGTAGAGTATTCTCCATTCTTCAGGTACTTAAACCGAGCAAGAACCAAGATTAGTTCAACTTGTAAGCTTTGGTTCTTGTTATGGTCACCAACTCTTAGCTGACATTTTGGAATTGTAGGAAGCATCTGCTGTGTATGTAACAAATGTATGACTCTCAAGTTGAACCGGAATTCATAAATCATTTTCCGGTTTCTATTAAACCGGAAATGTTGGTTTAAAATGTAAGAAGAATAAGAAGAGGA
>NW_013620372.1:0-1085 GCF_000695525.1 Brassica oleracea var. oleracea
GTTGAAGAAGTATGAGGTTAAGATCACGGAAAAGGAAGGTGAGAAGATGGTTGAGATACCGGATGATGTCATTGAGAAGGAAAATCTACTATGGGAAGACTATTTGATTGGGAAGTTCCTTGATACAGCTCCACATGTGGCTCGTGTTCATGCTATCGTAAACAAAAACTGGACTCAGAGAGAGCAGAAGCAGATCGATGTGCATATTGTAGACAATACAACAATGAAGTTTAGAGTTTCGAATCCAGTAATGCGAGCTCGAATCCTTCGAAGAGGTATGTGGAACATCGGAAACGTGCCACTGGTTGTAACAAAATGGACACCTGATGAGCTGAAAGAGAAGCCAGAGATAAAGTCGATTCCAATGTGGGTTTATCTCAAGAATGTGCTGATGAATATGTTCTCATGGCAGGGACTTAGTTTCATCACGAGCGCTGCAGGGGTTCCAGTTAGGCTCCATCCAGAGACAGCTTCCTGCTCGAATTTCAAACTAGCAAAGATCTTCGTAAATGTTGATCTATCAAAGGAGTTACCAGACAAAATAAATTTCACCAAAAATGGCAAATCTTCTTTGGTGGAGTTCATTTACCCATGGTTACCTCTAAGATGTCACACTTGTGGAAAATGGGGGCACATAGCTAGAGTCTGTGTCATGAATAAGAAAGATGGAACAGAGAAATCAGTCAAACAAATAATATCAGAGAGAGAAGATACGCAAAGTGATGGTGTTAGGAGAGAAAATGAAGAAGAAAGAAAAAAAGAATGAGGGTAAGGATGTTATTATTGAATCTAATGAGGAAGTTCTGGGAGAACAAAAGACTAATGTAGAGGAGGATATTGAGGAAGGGGAAATGGTAGAAAGCTGGTCAGATGTAACGCCAGAGAAAGCGAGCAAAAGTTCCAGCTCACTGAAGTTCAGTCAGGAGAAGCTATTGACTCCATCAAGATTTTCAGCTTTGCTTGAAGTAGATGAGAATGGAGATAAGATAAAACCAATCGAAATGGAGAACGTTTTGAGTATTGAAGAATGTAATGGGGGGAAGAATGTAACTGAGGAAGTTGGAATTGAGGAGCAAACAGGGGGG
>NW_013620373.1:0-1085 GCF_000695525.1 Brassica oleracea var. oleracea
GAAAACATTAAACTCAACTCAGTTAATGCTAATACAAGTATGCTGTAATTCTAGCCACGATCAAGCACCAAGAATGCTAGCTATAATAATTATACATACATCCAATCACTGATATTTTGAGAAATTAGTAAAACACCAGATAGAGATAAGAATTATATAGATAGTCATAACCAGTAATTTATAAGTTCATATGAACAACAAACTAGTATTTTGCTCAAGAGGATGATGAAACTCTTTGCACACAATTAGCAATTTACCAAGAGGAAAAAGCAATCAATACATGATAACGAAATGGGTTGAACAAAAGCAATCAATGTACAAGAGGCCGAAAGAGGGCAAAACAACAAATTTGATCGCACAATCGTTGTCTTACTGAACTCCAAACATGTCTCTTGCGTCTTCTATTTTGCTTTAATATTAGAAACGATGCATTAACCATTTGGTTGATATATTTGCGTCTCTACAGACTATAATGCGTTAGAATGTAGAATGATCTACTTGTTCAAATAAATTACGATTAGTCAAAAATTAAATATGTGAATCAGTTTCTACCCAATGCAGATGCAAAGAATAAGATATCGCATCTGCTGGAATTGAAATGCTATATGTAACGGCACTTCTATGAAATTTTGGTTCTTATTGAGTATAGACATACGTATAAAATAATTTTACTCCCATAACGTGGGTGACGTATTGATATTAATCACTAGATACGAAAAAAGGATCTCCAATAAGTTTCAAATTCAAAGTCTACATCACCTTCTTAAATCACATTCACATAATTTGGTTACGACTCTTTATTACTAAATTAGGTTAGTAATTATTTATGTAACCAATCTCTCCAATTGAATTAATACAAATGGCTCTTTACGATTGTACTACCAACTTTATTTTGTCAACTTGTAAATACTTATTTTGGGAATAAATCAACATAACGATGGAGAAGTTGTTCTGGTTACCAGTTTGTGTTTTCCACTGGTAGAATTACATGTTCTCACATAAGAAAAATAAGAAATCACATTTCACTTTGTCAATTTACTATCTGAACCCAATATAACCGATTATTTTTCCTTTTTTTTGGGGGG
>NW_013620374.1:0-1085 GCF_000695525.1 Brassica oleracea var. oleracea
GAAGAGAAACTATTTCTAAGTACCTTGATGTATCAATCTTCTCATCAGATTCGACAGCAGTTGCTTCATAACCATTTTCTCCACCTTGGTAACTTATGATTGGCTCTCCTTCCATAGTCACGATGTAAACCTCTGCTGTCACAGTAACAAGAAGTGCGGAAACGGCAAAAACTACCAACAAGATATCCATATTGGTTTGCAGGAATGAAGCTCTGGCTTTACTTCTGCTGTAGATTCAACTGCAGAATCAAAAATCAAATGAATGCATTAGCATCATGAGACCAATAAAACTATCACTTTACTCAAACAACATATACATATTCAAACAAAAATGACACTAATCATCTAGTTTCATATACACTTTCAGAGAGATAAGGACATAGAGAAGTGAAGGGAGGAATGCAGCTCTGGCTGGCAACCATGATCTTTTCATTGTAACTCAGCCATAACAATCGGAGAACTCAGATGCAACCATTGCAGAAACAGATTTGATTGAAAACAACTTTACAGTCATTCAAAAAAAGGGGTAAGGACATAGATTTGGTCAAGAAGGATCAATCTTTCAAACAAAATACAGACAAGCACATAATCAAGCTACTGTATAGAGACACAAGAATCATCCCCGGGACAAGGTCAAGAACATTAAAACTGAAAATCCAGAAAAACTGTGACTAAAAAACCACCAAACAAGAAAAACAAGGAAGAGTTTCATCTTTTTCTATGTTTAACTTGTCAAGAACTAAACAACATAAAGAGCCTTGCCATATTAAACCAGCCCAAAGAAGAAAAAAAAACTTGAAATCTAACAAGTTGAAGACAAAGAACATACATTACTTGCTCCACAGAAATTTGCCTAAACACATTAACCAAGTAAAGAACGTTCCGCTCCATCTTATGCCATTTATATAAGAGAAACCCAGAAGAGTAAGTAGAGTATAACAACTATTGCTCTTCGATGAATGTAACAAACAAAGAAGAAAGAATCTTTAAACTCTTAAGCCTACAAAACATTTTATAAAATCAAAATATCAAGAATAACCCACTTTCACAAACCATCCAAGCAAAGAATAAGCATCATCGGAAAA
>NW_013620375.1:0-1085 GCF_000695525.1 Brassica oleracea var. oleracea
AAATAAGCTCATTAATCAGTTAACTGATAAACGTCTGTCTGAATCGTATATAATAAATAACAAAACATGCATGACCCGAGGTTGATGTTATGTTTACGGAAGTAACGTGCTACTATGTGAACATGCACTTATACAATAACGTAAGAACATTCTCAATATGCAAAAGTAAACTTAGCACCAAGCCACCAACTTATATGTATCATGTCAACAGTTTATTAAAGCTGGAAATTATCAACTACCTATCGTCAAGCTTTATTGCTGCCATGAGGCGTTGAGTGCTCTGGGTGTCTTGGTTTTACATGGTTTTGATGCCCCTAATCTCTCCAACAATATCTGATGACCAAGATAAACACATACGCTACTTATCTGTGAAATAATTAAATTATTATATGGTGTGTGGCAAGGAATTTGTAGCTATTCAAACCTGGCAAATGACATGAGATTCGTATTTGCAGAACCTGAAGCTCTCCTCCGGGCTTGGCTCAGCTGTGGCTGTGAATTCCACGATAAACTTAAATCAGATTGCTTCTCGCAACATTGAAACCACTTAACCCATACACCAAGCCTTCTTGCAAGATATGTTGGAAGAGTGAAGACAGTTTGAAGGTTGATTGACCTCTAGATGATTGTGGCCAGCGAGTCTGCGACAGGAGTATATTAAACAAATTACAACAAACACCAAATATCAAATCTATTAATCCTCTCTAACAGAAAGTAAGTATTCAAGTTACCTTTGCATCATATTATATCAGCAAACAAAGACAAAATCAATTAACAAAACCAAACCACTTAAACTCTAGATTTCTAAATCAATAAACAAAGCCTAAATCATCTTACATCAGCAAAGGTAAATAAAACCAGTAAAACTAAAAAAAAAAATATAGACGCAAGATTTCCAAATCAATATACAAAACCAAAATCATCTAAACCTGGATTTCAAGAAATTTGAATATAATGATTTTTTTATCACCTTTACATCAAGGAGGAGCATATCAACGCTCTTGAGTTCACCACCTTGCCTTTCTGAAATAGGAACATATAAAAAGTATTGAGCTTTACCTTTTGGGTTGGCTATATATATATAT
>NW_013620376.1:0-1085 GCF_000695525.1 Brassica oleracea var. oleracea
GTTGGATGAAGTTGGGTTTGGGTGTTATTGAGTGTGGGCTAAATATGTGTATGGGTGTTTTGAAATTAATGCCCAATTGGGCACACCCATTTGGGTGCAGTCCAACCCAACTGACAGACCTAGTTATACTTCGTACTGAGTTTTACTAGTTATACTACGTCATATTGAGTATTATTGAGGTAGTTATACTGAATTATATTGGTTGTACTATGTTATATTGAATACTACTGAAATAGTTATACCAAGTTCAACTGATTTAGTCACAACGAGTTCGGCTAAATTAGTTATACCAGGTAGTACTCAATTCAGATCTGAAGATGAAATAAATAAAAAAATCACGAAAACATACAAAAATTCTTCAAAGGAAGAACAAGAAGAACCCTAAAGCCAAAAAACCCATAATTCTATTGAACATTCCTAAATCGAGAAAGAAGCAGAACAAGAAAAACCTAAATCGAAGAAAAACTCTAAAATTGTAGATCCATAACCATAGATCGAGTCGCAGATAGAACAGTGGGAGAGCTTCTATTTCGTTTTTGTTATATTTTTCGTCATTGTTTCAACCACGTAGATCTAGGACATAGATTCATTGATATCGTACATGTTTATGTCATTTTCTCTATTTATCATAGATTCATCTATACTATTTTTGTTTTGATGTGGAATAAGATAGAAAAGAAGAGAAAAATAGTTGTCGCGGAGAAAAGAGAAAAGGGAAACTGTCGCAGAGAAAAAAGAAAGAGAAAAGAAAAAATAAGAATTAAAAGAAATCTAGTCGATTAAAATGTATATTTTAATGTTAAAGATATTAATGTAATTAACTTAATGTTTGCATAAAAATTAATCAAAACTATAATAATTTTAACATGGGTCTTTTTAAGATTAGCTCTTGACATATGGGGGCAAGAAGAAAAAAAAGGTGACTCGTGCCAAGTTGAGCCGAATGACCGAAATCCACTACAGATAACATCTTTATGATCCAAGATTCTACTCCACTAGTGGTGAAAGTCTATAAATAGGATTTTTTATCCGCCAAGATAGAGATCCATTTTTTCTCACGCTCTTGAACATTTTACTTATACAAT
>NW_013620377.1:0-157 GCF_000695525.1 Brassica oleracea var. oleracea
TGCTGCCGAAAATCATGACTTCTCAAGGACCTTTTTGCAATTTATTTGTGACGTTTTACATTTCTAAAACCTATGTTTTAAACATCTTTGGTAGCCACCAGGCAGATTATCTTTGGATCTATTGAGAAATACACAAAAACTCTCTTGAGAAGTTCAA
>NW_013620377.1:271-411 GCF_000695525.1 Brassica oleracea var. oleracea
AATCACCTTTTGAATTCATGGGTTAGGGAGATCAAGGGTGATTAGGTTAGTTCTAGGATGTTTTAGTGTAGATCATTCTTGTTCTTTGCTAGCATAGTATTCATAATGCATCTTCTGAGTTGGCCACTCAAAAGTTGATC
>NW_013620377.1:594-799 GCF_000695525.1 Brassica oleracea var. oleracea
GATAGTTTGATTGATCATTTGCCATCCTTAGTTCGATACTTGATCACCCAAGGTCTAATCCCTATGCCCATGAGTTCTCTTTTCCCTTAGTCAAGAAAGTATCAATCTGTTATTGCTTTTTAGTTTTAGTCATAGCTTAAAACTCATCTAAATCATTGGTTGCACTTAGATTAAGTGAGTACTTGCATTCTCAGTGCTTTGATAT
>NW_013620377.1:874-1085 GCF_000695525.1 Brassica oleracea var. oleracea
TTGCCAAATTCTGAGTAGATTTAAACATTGAGATTTAGTCACTTGCTTGAGACTAAGTCATTTTAATTTTGTTTTGTTACTGATTCTTCTTCTTCACCTACCTTTCACTTTCAGGTGTATGAACTTGAGGAGCAAGGTCCATCAAACCTAGTTCCAATAGTAGAAGACATCAGAGCTTTCGAGAGGGAGTGTGCTAGAGCTAGAAGAGAAG
>NW_013620378.1:0-1085 GCF_000695525.1 Brassica oleracea var. oleracea
TTGAACGTACGTGTGCTAAGATCTCTGAAGAATGCTCTGATGGCTGTGTATTGCAAAAGTAATCAAATTAATAACATTGCACAACATATGTGTATATATTATAAATTTATAATTACCTGCAAGTGCTTCATGGACATTTGCTGGAAGGAGCTCGGCAAAAGCAAATGGAAGTAGTCGTTGCATAAACACATGACAATCATGACTCTTCATTCCGGAGAACTTTTGACCTCGTTCAACACATGACAATCATGACTCTTCATTCCGAAGATCCTTCCAATAGAGTAGCTCCCAAAATATACTCTTCTTATGCCAATTGTGAGAGACACCATACCCATCAGGCATATTTCCGAAGAACATGTCAGTTTCCTCCAACCTTAACTGTTTTCTGAGCTCCATAATAATCAATGTCCGCTTCGATCTGCTGGCCGGTGAGATATGGAGGAGGACTGTCTCTGACAACTTTTTTGTGCCGAAACAATGTCTTATTTCTTCTGTACGGATGAGAAAGTGGAAGAAAGCGGCGATGACAATCAAACCAACAACTCTTCCTACCATTCTTCAGTTGAAAAGCATCCGTCGATCCAAGACAATATGGACAAGATAATCTTTCATGTGTTGTCCAGCCAGAAAACATCCCATAAGCAGGGAAATCACTTATCGTCCACATCAGAACTATTCGCATCGTAAAATTGTTTTTCAAGGAACAATCGTACGTCATCACCCCTTCCGACCACAATTGCTTTAGCTCTTCTATCAATGGTTGAAGAAAAACATAAAGAGACCGTTTTGCATGCTTCGGCCCAGGGATTAATATGGTCAAAAATAGAAATTCTTGTTCAATGCACATATCCGGCGGTAAAATGTACGACGTAAGAATGACTGGCCACAAAGAATATTGTCTGCCAGACATTCCAAATGGACTAAATCCATCGGTGCATAACCCAAGATAGACATTCCGAATATTTGTAGCAAAATCTGACCGTGTTGAAATGTTTCCACGCTCTTGCATCTGATGGATGAGCGATCTTGCCATCTCTTTGGACATGTTCAGCATGCCACCTCATCGACGCAGCAGTCCTCTCAGA
>NW_013620379.1:0-1084 GCF_000695525.1 Brassica oleracea var. oleracea
GAATTACAGGAAGTGAGAAATCCCTTGACTGATAATTGTTTGCGTAATTAGAAAACACACAGTCCCCAAAATAAAATAAAAGGAACCACACTTATTCTTAATTCTAAAGTTAACATCCCCCGCCAATCATGGAACTTAGGGTAGCCTTAATGAATATCACCGGATGATTTAACTAACAAAAGATAGAATGATACCTCCAGGAAAGGAATCTTGGTGGAAGATAACATGATCTTCTGGCACACTGTTGTAGCGGAACAGGAAGAACACACAAAAATGGTTAGTGATGAAATTCCAACAACAATGTAATTATTAAAAATATCACTGTGTTTGACCTTCAACAGATGATTCCTTGGTGAGTAACCTTCGCATCTCCTGATGTGTGATTCGCGAATGACACGAAAAATTTCCATATCGGGCAATGGTTCTAAATCCTGAAAAAGATGGCAAATCAAAAAGCATAAATTTCTAGATGAATCCTTGCAGTGGTAGAACAAAAGGAAGGCAAATTTTAAGGTTGAACGCCTACTCTTATATCTTCATGGAGAGAAGATTCTGAATTAGCAATTAGCTTGTGGAGCAAATTTACAAGTTGAGATGACTTAGAACCAGAAACTTTGGAGTTCGCTTCAGCATCGATGCAGCATGTAACTAGTTTTGAGACCAAAAACTAGAGAGTAGGCAACCAAAAAATGATAAACAACCTTTTCTCAAAGTAATAAATAATGGACCAAAATATGACATTAAGTACGCATACCTGGAGTTGGTCACCTAGTACACTAACGATTTCTTTGGCCGGATTGCTTCTGAACGAATCCAGTAAACAGGAAGCTATACTACAACACTGGTCTTGTAATGAGGGAGAGACGATAAATTGTCCAACAAGATTGAATATATAACTGAAAGAAACCACAAGTAAAGGTCAAAGTTGTTCTCCAGAGCTCAAAAATGGAGATTCACCCTTCAATGCCACCAAAATTTAAATTACATATGGCACTCATTTTTATTAGCAGAACAACAGTTTGAACATCATAGAGGGTAGCCTTGGTTATCAGCTAAGATATATAAGAGATATATATATATATAT
>NW_013620380.1:0-1084 GCF_000695525.1 Brassica oleracea var. oleracea
GGACGACACGATTAGGGCATCACGGACGGTTACACTATAAGAGAGGAGGAGGAGACAACGAAAAAAGGGACTTTTGGACAACACACACAGAGGCGGCTAGATCTAGGGTTTCCCAATCATCTCTTTGATCCTGTTGCTTAAACCTTTGATCTTGTCTCCTTATTTCTCGTCAATCTTGTAACCTCTTGTTTGATTCTAATAAAAGCGTCTTTATTCACTCCATTCCTACGTTCATTATTTTAATCAACCGAATCCTGTACAAACAACGAGCCACTCCTCCGGTGAAGGCGCTGGCTCCAGTGGCATGGCTCACGGTGGTTGATGGTCGACTAATGTAACGTTCTAGATCTCCATGGTTCAAAACGACGCCACCCTCGGCGCTCCAGGCGGCGAACCAACCCCAATGCCCGAAGCCGCGCCTCCCATCACCACAGATTTCATGAGCTCTATCATGGCTCGACTTGCTCATCAAGACGAAGTCCAAAAGACGACCAACGACCAGTTAGCTGCTCTGGTCGCGGCCCTCACAGCTCCCGACGGCCAAACAAGCCGTCCACAGCAAATACGCCGTCGCCTCTTTAACACAAACCCGACGGCGACCGGAGGCGAACATCTCTCAGACGACTCCGAGCCTAACGAAACCCTTCTCGCCGACCACCCCCCGGTAAGTCCTGATCTGGAAACCATACGCGAGCTCGCTGAGCTCAAACTCAGTTTCCAACAAATGAGCGACAAGATCCATCAAGTAACCAGCGCGGCACCGCAAATCGAGAGCGTCCTCGCCGCAACCTCACGTACTCCGTTTACTAGTGCTCTGACCAGCGTCCAACTCAGAAAAATAGAAAAACTGCGCCTACCCGAGTACAAACCCGGCGGAGACCCAGTGGAACACATGACAACTTTCAACATTCCGATGGCACAGGCTCGACTCCCCGACAAAGAAAGGGACGCAGGCTACTGCCAACTGTTCGTCGAAACTCTCCACCTAACCTGGTTTTCCCAGTTAGAAGAAATCTCCATCGGAAGTTTCCGCGACCTGTCGGCAGCTTTTCTCAAGACTTACATTATGTTCACCAAGCGCAGC
>NW_013620381.1:0-1084 GCF_000695525.1 Brassica oleracea var. oleracea
TTCAATAAAACGTAAACCATCTCAAAATTTTAAAATTAAATGGTAATTAGACCGGACCAACCGGTGGGAATAACAGTCGACGGCGCTCGCTGGAAATTCAACATGCGTAAATAGTACATGTCTCTTCCGCTTACTCGAAACGCATCGTTTCAATTAATTGCTTTTATTTTTATTTTTTTATTTTTTTTTCGACAATTGCTTTTATTTTCTCTATCGTTCAACAAAAGAAAACAATCTGACATTAGATTTATCTGTCCAAAGAGCAAAAACCAAAAAAGGTAAAAAGATAGAAGATAAACGAATCAAAAGAAGCAAAAACATTGAGGCTCAAATTAGGGCATAATCGGAAGAAGAAGCAGCCATGGGGAGAAGAAAAGTAGAGATCAAACTAATTGAGAACAAAAGTAGTAGACAAGACACTTTCTCTAAACGACGCACTGGTCTCATCGAGAAAGCTCGACAGCTTTCAGTTCTCTGTGAATCATCCGTCGCTGTTCCGGCTCTGGAAAACTCTACAACTCCTCTTCCGGTGACAAGTAAGCTGTTCCGGGTCTCTCTCGTCTTGTCTTATTTATTACCCTCTTTGTTTAATTACTTTCTAGATATAGAAACTTCAAATCTAGCTAGGGCTTTTTGTTTTCTTCAAATTAACTGAGATTTTCTCTTTGTTTTACTGATGACGACTGCCTATGCGTGAGCTCAAACCTAATTTAAGATTAAACATTGTGGTGGCCTAGCTAGATATGTTCTTGATTTTCGTTTTTTTTTCCATTTTTGATACGAATTTTTATTTATTTTACCTTTATTATAAAGAATTTGAATATTGCATGTGAATTCAAGAAATTTTTCTACACGTGGTGGTACTCAATGTTGTGGAAGTAATCTATATATATTTGTATCGCTGCTTCATCAGTTTTTCACTTTCAATTTTTATTTTTTTTTATTTAAGATACAGTGTACAGTATTGTAATGCACTTCAGGAGAATTGCTGAGAGATTAATCGGGGTTAATGGTGACACTGATCAAGAATCTTTGGCTTAAAATGGAGCTCTTTTGTTCAATTATTCATCTGAAAAAATTTCTT
>NW_013620382.1:0-1084 GCF_000695525.1 Brassica oleracea var. oleracea
CTCGCCGGCGAGCTGACCGGCGAGCTGACCGGCGTGATGGTTGAGCTTGCCGGGCGAGTATAACCACACGTCGGTTGAGCTCGCCGGCGAGCTGTCCGACGTGATGGTTGAGCTCGCCGGCGAGCTGACCCTCGTGATGGTTCAGCTCTCCGGCGAGTGGCTTTTGTGCGGGATTCGCTCGTTCGTTCACTTCCTATCTTTCTTTCAGTGAATGTTTTGCGAGAAATCCGTGAATAAGAAATAATCATAGCCGTTGATTTCGAAATAACCATTTTTGACCCCAACAATATTGTCATGCTTCTTAAATATAGTCATTACAAATACGAAATTTCCTATACTTTTGTAAATTGTTTTGCGGAATCAATTTCTCTAATTGCATACAACACTAAAGAAGTATAATTTACTGTCTTAAGCAAATATCTTCAGCATAATTTAACGTATAGAAAAATCTTAGAATGGTGTATGTCAAAGTGGCCAAATGTTTTAAAACACTATTAAGTGGCCAAATGTTTTAAGCAATCAAGATATTTTCCGTTTAGTATAGGGTAGATTACTGTACACAAGACTCCATAAATTTTCTGTGATATTGCAATTGTCTTAACTAAAAATCTTCTTTATAGTATTATTAGTAATAGAACTAAAGTAATATAAAGTTTAGTTTGTTACTACATAAATATTCTAAGTTTTTTTTGACTGAATAGATATTCTAAGTTTCTAACTCATTTGACTAATATTATTCTCTCCCTTTTCGTTCTTATTAAAAAGAGGAGAAGTCTTATCTTTATGTTTTAGTTTTCAAGTGAAATGCATTAATTAAAAGTAAAATATCAATCTTTTGTATGCAAGTAAAAAAAGTTGCAACATCAATTTTTTTTTTTTTTTTTGGTAAAAATGTAAAGGGTTTAAGAGTTATGGTTCATGAGAAACCTTTTTATGTATTTTTTTTTTGTCGGCTCCCATCTTCTAAGATCAAGTGGTAGTCGAGTCTAAGTCGTTCCGAAGAGATGCTATGTCCGACTGGGTCTGATCTATATGGAAAAAAAAGAGTACCGCTAATTCTAGCCTCCTTAGCGAGAGAGTCTGC
>NW_013620383.1:0-282 GCF_000695525.1 Brassica oleracea var. oleracea
CGCTATTCTCTAGAAAAACGGAGACAACAAAAGTTTCAAACCTCTTTCACCTTCATCATATGTTTGTGAATGATGCAACTATGCAATAAAACAGTATTTCCATATTTTTGAATTTTTCTCAAAATCTATGTGTTAACTAACCCCTACGAAAATATTGAGTTTGTCGGTAAATGTTCTATATACTGAAGCCTATGATCTTTAGTGTTGTTTTAAAATTTCTAAACACATTCTACATTTGTATTAATGTATATTAAACTATCTTTCATGGTATATGGGCATCGT
>NW_013620383.1:392-1084 GCF_000695525.1 Brassica oleracea var. oleracea
GTCTTCGACCTTCATCATATGTTAGTGAATGATGCAACTATGCACTAAAACGTTATTTTCATATTTTTGAATTTTTCTCAAAATCTACGTGTTAACCGCTACGAAAATATTGAATTTTTCGGTAAATGCTCTATACACAGAAGCCTATGATCTTTAGTGTTGTTTTAAAATTTCTAAACACATTCTACAATTGTATTAATGTATATTAAACTATCTTTCATGGTATATGGGCATCGTTTTAATTCTTTCTCAATTAATTTAGTAAAACTTCATAATACTCCATAAATTGGTGGACTAACCACTATAAAATCACTATTCTCTAGAAAAACGGAAACAACAAAGGTTCCAAACCTCTCCGACCTTCATCATATGTTAGTGAATGATGCAACTATGCACTAAAACCCCTACGAAAATATTGAATTTTTCGGTAAATGCTCTACACACTGAAACCTATGATCTTTAGTGTTGTTTTAAAATTTCTAAACACATTGTACATTTGTATTAATGTATATTAAACTATCCTTCATCATATGCTAGTGAAGGACGCAACTATGTATTAAAACATTATTTTCATATTTTTGAATTTTTCTCAAAATCTATGCGTTAACCCCTTACTAAAATATTGAATTTTTAGGTAAATGCTCTATACACTGAAGCCAATGATCTTTAGTGTTGTTTTAAAATTTCTAAAC
>NW_013620384.1:0-1083 GCF_000695525.1 Brassica oleracea var. oleracea
CCCTCCATTAATACCGAAACAGTGATCATCTGAGCACTTTTGAAACACCAATCTACATGCACTAAAAATCAAATCAATTTATTTACATAGAATTTTTTGAAAAATTATTATCTTATTATTTTATCTATTGTGTCAAATTTTGAACCGACCCAAGTTGGGATCGGTAAAATTTATTAATTTATCGAGTATTAATTTATAGAGGTTCCACTATATGTAATAATATCTTTAATTACGGTCACTATTTTGTGTATCATTAATCACATGGGCGCTGCCTTCTTAATATAAATATTTGTTCTCTAAAATTCATCGTCTCACCACACACTTCTTCTCGACTTCCTAATTATCAAAACATTCTCTTGAGCAAACAAATGGTTGGCTTTAACTCCGTTTCAGAAAGTGGTATATCAGTTCGTTTAGTGAATTTTTTAAGTATGTATGTTTTGTTCGGTAAACTAATTCTTAGTTATTTCTCTCTATAGGATTGCAAACCAGAAATTCTGAAGACTCTTTTCACGACATCTTAGTTTTATCAGTTTTTAATTTGTTTCCTTATAATTTGTTTCTTTCGTATTTTTTTTTCTATTAATTATGTTTTTAATATTATAATCATAATTTTATTATGAAATCAATAATTATATTTCCTATGTTTTGTTTTGTCTTAAATTCATAATAAATTAATAAAAGTTATTGCATACTATTATATATTTTTTACATAAAATATATCTAATTTACACATAACCAACTACACAAAACAATCTTTAAAAATTTAAAAAAAATAATATTTTTCAAAAAAGCACTTAAGCTTACATTATATTCACACTTTCGTTCCATATATATCATTAGATCTAATATTTTTGCCTATAACTTTAAAATTTCTAATATCTGTAAAAAAAATTAAAAAAATCTCTTTTGATCACTCACTCCGCGCAGGGCGCGGGTTATCACCTAGTTATATATTAAAACATAAGTCAAAACCTTGATTCATGTGTGATTTTTTAAAAAAAAAGACCTAATGGACCTATTCCTAGAATGTCAAGTTACATTTAATCTCTAATCTTATCATTTAAATTTTGGGCATACCAG
>NW_013620385.1:0-1083 GCF_000695525.1 Brassica oleracea var. oleracea
TGCAGCAGCGGGAGCGGGAGGAGCAGGAGCGGGAAATGGAGAGGGAGGTGTATGGTAGGAGTTGTGGGGCGAAGCCGAATCCTGAATCTGACTGGAATCACGAGACTGGCTCCCCGTACCACCACGACCACGACGCTGTCGAGGCCGGGTCTGATCATCATTAGACCAGTAAATTAAAAAAAATATAATTAAAAATTAGTTCTAATAATTTTAATAAATAAAAAAACATATTTAAAAAATAGTTTTTAATCACAAAAATATAAATAGTTTAATAATTACAAAAAATAGTTTTAAAAAATAAAAATAGTTTAATAATTACAAAAAATAGTTTTAGTAATATTAAAAATTTTTAATAAATATAGAAATTTATATTATATATATATATATTATTGTTTTTAAATCTCAAATAATAGTTTTAAATCACAAAAAAAGTTTTATAGATATTAAAATTGTTTAATAAATATATAAATGATTTTATAAATTTATATACAAAAAATGTTTTCATATTATATATACATAATTATCAATTAGATTTTTATAACCACAAAATTAATAAAAACTAAAAAAAAAATTCCAAATCAAGTGAATACCATAATCAAACTCGATTTTACACAATCCTACCATTCACCCTAACAAAAATCTATAAATATCATTCCAAAATCATCAAATCTACTTAAAAACCTAACAAATCGAACCTAAGAGAGTGGGATAGGGTTCATACATGATGCAGTGACTGAAATTGAGGAACATTAGGGCGGATTCGCTGGAAATCGTCGAGAGAGAAGGGAGGAAACGGCGGAGGGGAAGAGAGACTTCGGCGGAGAGGAAGAGATAAATGAGGAAGAAGATCTGGTTCGACCTAATAAAATGAGGCGTCCGACGAAAAATGTCCGTCGGAATTTCCTCGGAATGATTAAATATTTCCGTCGGAATTTCCTCGTAAATCATTAATTCAATTTTTGCGAAATATTTGGCGGCTTGGTTTACCCGGTTAAATGAAAACATTCCGAGGAACCATATTTCCTCGGAATACCCTCGGTAATTACCGAGGAAATTTCGAGGAAACAGGGTTTGGGGTTTCAA
>NW_013620386.1:0-1083 GCF_000695525.1 Brassica oleracea var. oleracea
CTGGTAAGAATTATTCTCCTTATTTTATCTTTTTCATGTTCCTGGTTAACAAGTGAATGTGCATCCAATGCCACTTTCACTAACCAAAACGAACTACGAATGGCTTGATCCTCTCCTAGAGGTACGTAGGCAGCCTTTTACCGGGTCCAGCTATAACAAAAACAATCTCCCAACAAGTAGGAGCGCGAATTATTCTAAGCGATGCTTACACACGAGCACGACCTTGTCTCTCGGACAAACGTACTAGCACTCGCACCCACTAACGGAAATGTCCTGATCAGACACATGCTCGAGGGATTCTTCGGTCGTATCGCGGTCCCGACCCGTGCGATCGAGACGACAACTTTCAATCATCTTATAATCCTCTAAAGCCGGGCTTGGCCAACCTAATATTCTTTTTTGGATTACTTAAGGATCGATTTGAAAACCGTTGTCGCTCGAAAGTATAAACGATTGTCTTCGAAACTCAAAAATTTATGTTGTTATCAAGGACTCGAACTGATGGCATGATGTGTCAAAATTTGATAAAGCCGAGTCATCGACTCTTCGGTTTAATTCAAGACATCGACCAGAATGCCAAACCAAAATCGTTTAAACCCAACATTCAAAATAGATTTCAGCGACTCATCGAAGGCTAACTCGCATTCTCGAGTCCACGAAGCTATATCTCACGACTAAGGCAAACTCTGTTTCAGAAATAACTTCTAAGGAAGATAAACTTACTGAAAGTCTGAAACAACGGATAGCCGCAAAAACAAAATAAATCCAGATATTACATCAACAAAAGCCTCCGAGGGCTAAAAACCAAAAGTCTAAAGGAAACAACAACAACATATTAAACTAGTCCTCGGCACGGTCGGAGCCCCCCTCGACGACCTGAGCAGTGAGCCGATCCGAAGCCTCCCCAGTCACGTCCGCTGGCAGAACTGGCAGATTATCAGTTCCGTCAACCGCTCCCTCTTCATTTTGCGGGTTACCAACTAAGCCGGATTCGGTCTCCTCCAATTGTTCGCAACCCTCTTCTTCAGTCGAAGAATCTGAGAGTTCAAGTAGATTAACAGGCTCTGTCTCCGTCTCGACACT
>NW_013620387.1:0-801 GCF_000695525.1 Brassica oleracea var. oleracea
ATAAATCTCATAGGAGTTAGGATGAAGAAGCTATCTCACTCTCAAATAACGTTATCCAAGTTTTCCTGTTTAGGAATATGACAATTTCTTCGTCATTCTAATCAAACCAAGATGAATCGCGATGTAAGACGCTTGATTTTGATACATAAAGTAGTGGAGAATCACTAGGAAGTGGAATAAATCTCGTTGGAGTAAGGATGAAGAAGCTATCGTACTTTCAAATAAGGTGATCCTAGTTTTCCTGTTTGGGAATATGACAACTTCTTCTTCATTCTAATCAAACCAGGATGAATCGCGATGTAAGAAGCTTGATTTTGATACATAAAGTAGTGGAGAATCACTAGGAAGTGGAATAAATCTCGTAGGAGTTAGGATGAAGAAGCTATCCCATTTTCAAAGAATGTGATTCCAGTTTTTCTGTTTGGGAATATGACAACTTCTTTTTCACTCTAATCAAACCAGGATGAATCGCGATGTAAGAAGCTTGATTTTGATACATAACGTAGTGGAGAATCACTAGGAAGTGGAATAAATCTCGTAGGAGTTAGGATGAAGAAGCTATCCCATTTTCAAAGAATGTGATTCCAGTTTTTCTGTTTGGGAATATGACAACTTCTTTTTCACTCTAATCAAACCAGGATGAATCGCGATGTAAGAAGCTTGATTTTGATACATAACGTAGTGGAGAATCACTAGGAAGTGGAATAAATCACGTAGGAATTAGGATGAAGAAGCTATCCCACTTTCAAATAAGGTGATTCCAGTTTTCCTGTTTGGGAAAATGACAAGTTCTTTGTCATT
>NW_013620387.1:880-1083 GCF_000695525.1 Brassica oleracea var. oleracea
AGGAAGTGGAATAAATCTCATAGGAGTTAGGACGAATAAGCTATCCCACTTTCAAATAAGGTGATTCCAGTTTTACTCTTTGGGAAAATGACATGTCCTTTGTCATTCTAATCAAACCAGGAAGAATCAAGATGTAAGACGCTTGATTTTGATATATAAAGTAGTGGAGAATCACTTGGAAGTGGAATAAATCTCATAGGAGT
>NW_013620388.1:0-1083 GCF_000695525.1 Brassica oleracea var. oleracea
TATTTCGGTTTGTATGAATTTAAATTCTCTAATATTATTAGTTTTAAGTTTCTGATTTTTTTAAATTTATTAATTAATTTTAATATAAAAAAATATATAAAAATGCAAAATTAATTCGTTTTTAAAATTGGAATATTCCGACGAACTCTGGGCGTCGGAATATACCGACGAACCACCTCGGAATATACCGACGAACCAACATACGTCGGAATAAACCGACGAACCAATATCCGTCGGAATATACCGACGAACCAATATCCGTCGGTATATTCCGACGAACCAATGTCCGTCGGTATATTCCGACGCCCAAAATTCGTCGGAATATACCGAGGAATCCACTCCATCGGAATTGTCCGAGGAACGTTCTCTGTCGGTATATAGTTTTTCCGATGAACTCTGGTCTCGTGTGTCCGCATCGTAATATCGTCCGAAGTTCGTCAGAATGACGTTTCTCGGTATTCGTCAGAAAGTCGTCGGAAGTTCTGACGAAATTCCGAAGAATTTTTTTTCCGACAAAACGATACCGATGGATAGGTTCGTCAGAAATTCGTCGGAATCGGTCTATTCCGACGAATTTCTGACGATTTCGGCCATCAGAATCCCTTGTAGTGATTAAAGCCTATATTAACATTTGAAACTTTCTCTTTAAGGTGGGATTGTTATAAACGTGGTTGTGGGAGGTGAAGTAACCACTCTCAAAAGCCTTGAAGAAAGCAACAGCATTATCATCACAGAGATGCCAATTAATGTATAGTAGATTTAATCTTGATAAAGCAATAAACTTTGTTCTGTCTTTTTATCTTTGATGATTGACTTGGAATGTGATTTTTCTTTTTTTTTTGCAGATTTCGAGATCTTATAACTCAGGGCTCCTGCGATCTGAAGGATACCATCAAAGTTCGTTTGTTGGACTTTTTTCCTTTTAAAAATTTACTTGGCAAATAATAGTATAGATTATAAATTTCTTTATTTGTAATACGCGAATCAATCTATATAAGTAAATTATTAATGGTAATATTGCCTAACAATACACAACTAAACCGGATGGATGATTTTGTCGGTTACAGAAAAGCAATCCTTTGA
>NW_013620389.1:0-169 GCF_000695525.1 Brassica oleracea var. oleracea
GATTTTTATTGAGTTTTATCGAATTGATTTAGAGATGGTCAGTTTGGCCAGTTTGGCTGTTCGTGGCCGAGATCTCTAGGATCGAGGCCGGTTCTGCAAATTCTGATTATGGCATTCTCTTAGTTGGGAATTATCATGAATTTACATGAATTTTATTTAGTTTTTGGAT
>NW_013620389.1:201-1083 GCF_000695525.1 Brassica oleracea var. oleracea
AAACCAGCCATGCAATGATAGATCCTTGTGTTAGGTTGTCGGATCATATGCTTGTGTATTGTGAAATGTTTGTCACTTATGATTATTGATCATAAGGAATGTTAGTTATCAACCTTGGGTTGGTAAGCTATGTGTAAAGCATTGGCTATGAGCCATAAGGAAGAGTCTAGCTTGTACTTGGTGGCGTGGACCATAAGTACTGAGCTTGGTGTTATTATTCAAGGAAGGCCGTGTGTGATCTGATCATGGGCAAGGATGGACGACCTGATCCTTGGATGATGGATCAAGGTGTCTGATCTGATTGATCAAAGGATGCACCGGTGGTAAGAGCTACACTAATCAGGTTCAGTGGGACATGGTTCCATGACTGATTAGGAAGTATGAAGACTCATCAGTTCTGAGTCATGTGGGGTGGTTGGTTGATTGACTCAGGATCTGATGGGCATTGTTAGTCCATGAGCTGGACTTGGTATCATAAGTTGATAAGGCAAAAAGGATGTGGGACAGTGCATGAGCCGGTAAGGGCCAGATGCATGTCCTTAGCTGTTTGAAGACTTCTCAAGGGTTACTTATGTCTGTGGGGATGGTTGGCTGAATGACTAAGTACCCAAGGGAAGAGTTCATGCAGGTGTAAAGTAGCTGGACGCAGTATATGGCAGCTGGCCATAGCTCGGTCCTAGCTCAGTTCGAGTGTGACAGCTCGATCAGCTGGTTTATGAGTTCATTCAGCTAGTGTAGCTGGGCCGATGAGCTAACAAGCTCCGTGGATGTGACAAAGGTATGATCTAGCAATGTTGCAGTTCAGCTAGAGTAGCTTGGCCGATGAGCTAACAACCTCCGTGGATGTGGCAAAGGTATGATCTAGCAATGTTGCATAGATCT
>NW_013620390.1:0-223 GCF_000695525.1 Brassica oleracea var. oleracea
TCCTGGTTTGATTAGAATGACGAGAAAGTTGTTATATTCCCAAACAGAAAAGCTGAGATCACCCGAATTGAAAGTGAGATAACTTCTTCATCCTAACTCCTATGAGAATTATTCCACTTCCTGTTGACTCTCCACTACTTATTGTATCCAAATACACCTCTTTACATCGCGATTCATCCTTGTTTGATTAGAATGACGAGGAAGTTGTCATATTCCCAAACAG
>NW_013620390.1:405-1083 GCF_000695525.1 Brassica oleracea var. oleracea
ACTATGAGATTTATTCCACTCCACTACTTTATGTATCCAAATACAACTTCTTACATCGCGATTCATTAAGGTTTGATTAGAATGACGAGGAAGTTGTCAAATTCTCAAACATGAAAACTAGGATCACCTGATTTGAAAGTGGGATAACTTCTTCAACCTAACTACTATGAGATTTATTCCACTCCACTACTTTATGTATCCAAATACAACTTCTTACATCGCGATTCATTAAGGTTTGATTAGAATGACGAGGAAGTTGTCAAATTCTCAAACATGAAAACTAGGATCACCTGATTTGAAAGTGGGATAACTTCTTCATCCTCACTCCTATGCGATTTATTCTACTTCCTAGTGATTCTCCACTACTTTATGTATCCAAATACAGCTTCTTACATCGCGATTCATCCTGGTTTGATTAGAATGACGAGAAAGTTGTTATATTCCCAAACAGTAAAACTGGGATCACCTGATTTGAAAGTGGGATAACTTCTTCATCCTAACTTCTATGAGATTTATTCCACTTCCTGGTGATTCTCCACTACTTTATGTATCCAAGTTCTGCTTCTTACATCACGATTCATCCTGGTTTGATTAGAATGACGAGGATGTTGTCCTATTCCAAAATAGGAAAACTGGGATCATATGATTTGAAAGTGGGATAACTTCTTCATCCTAACT
>NW_013620391.1:0-196 GCF_000695525.1 Brassica oleracea var. oleracea
CATGACCCCCGGATCCTGTTGAGCAGCAGCGTGAGGGGCAGCGTGAGAGGCAGCGGGAGCTGGAGCGGGAATATATGCGGGAACCGAGTCATGAAACGATCCCGATGCACGGGAACTGCTCACCGAACTATGTCGAAAACGGGCTGCGAGGCGGGCTTCATCCTCGGCCCTAAAAAAAAAATTAATACATCAAACA
>NW_013620391.1:206-444 GCF_000695525.1 Brassica oleracea var. oleracea
TTTTCATTTATATATTTACAAAAGGTTTTATAAACGTTTTAAAAAAAAACTATTAAACCTTTTATTATACATAGTTTATTACTAGAAACTTATACAAAATAATAAAAAAAAATTAAATTTTTTTATTATACATGATTTATATATATATATGTATGTATACAAAATTATAAAAAATTTATAAATATAGAAAATGTTGTTAAAAATTTATAAATGAAGAAAAATGTTGTTAAATATTTAT
>NW_013620391.1:528-648 GCF_000695525.1 Brassica oleracea var. oleracea
TTATATATATATATATATATATATATATATATATATATGTATACAAAATTATTAAAAAATTATAAATATATACAAATGTTGTTAAATATTTTTAAAAAATTTTAAAAACGTTTTATTATA
>NW_013620391.1:785-1083 GCF_000695525.1 Brassica oleracea var. oleracea
ATATCCTAAACTATCCATTCAATCAAAAAAATTTCAATCAAACAACCTAAAATTCGAGATCTAACTTCCAAAACCCTAAACAATTGATATAAAACAAGGTTTGGGATGATTTTTACATGATTTGGGGTTTGGGGAAGAGATATGAGGGTGAGAAGAGGATTCGCCAGTGAAGGGAGGTGGAGAAGGGCCGGAATCGCCGGAGAGATAGGAGTTTGCGTTTTGAGAGAGAGAGGCCGCGGAGATAACGAAGAAAGGAAGAAGGAGGGTTATTATATCCGAGGATTCCGACGGACACGGG
>NW_013620392.1:0-1082 GCF_000695525.1 Brassica oleracea var. oleracea
TAGGTTCCAGAGAATGGTGTTTGGAAAGATCTACGTATAGGCGGTTTCATGGATAACTTTGACGAGTCTGCTTTCGATTTTGTGAAAGCAAAGGCAGTAGAAGCTGTGGCAGAGTTGCTAGAGATGAGGACTAATGCTAATGGGTTAGTATTTTCATCATTGGGTGGAAGTTTCCTCGTTGCTAAAGATTTTCTTACTCTGTATATTATTATCTGTTGATGTGAAGGATCAATGAATTGAAGTGCCCTGAACAGCTAATGGAAAGTTACAAGCCTTTGACTTGCCGCGTACAACAATGGCTCTTACAGCACATCGTAATTGTCTCGTCCTCCTGCGCAATGGTAATCTATTCGTAGAAAAAAAAAACATGTCTTTGAGTAGTTTAGTGTACTTGATCAACATCTTCAAGCTTGTTCACAGTGTTGAGATGTACAGCTTGTTACATGCGCAATGTTGCTTAGGATAATCCAGCGGAAGCGACATTTTTCAAGTAGAGTCGAAGAACTATACGACCAGGTACACCTACAGAATCTCGATTAATCAATTATCAAATTGTCTTTGTGTCTAAGTCTTTGTTTTGAATCTGATACGTTAGGTCTGTGACTTCCTGGAAGAGAATGCAGTGACATCGAACTCTGCAGACAGTAACTGCGAGCCTTGGGTTATCGCATCACGGTTGCGTGATCATCTCCTTTTGCCTAGAGAAAGAAGAGATCCTCTCTTATGGACTAAGGTATCCTTTAGTCTCTACCATGTCTATAACCGAATCTCATTGTTTATTTTCGATTTTATGTTGAGTTCTTTATATTCCTGGTTGATTTTATTTATAGGTTGAGGAGTTGATACAAGAGGATTCACGTATAGATAGATATCCGAAAATCATAAAGGGTGAACAAAAGGTTGTATGGGAATGGCAAGGTATGGCATCAGCATAGTTCTTTTTTATCCTCTTTTCACTCGTAGATTTCTATTCATAGAAAGTTGTTTCCTCATCAATGAATGGTTTCAGTTGAAGGTTCACTTAGCTTATCCAAGCTAAAGAAACGGCGAGAGACGCAGAAGAAAGTTAGACAAATCAGTGA
>NW_013620393.1:0-1082 GCF_000695525.1 Brassica oleracea var. oleracea
ATCTATCTAAATTAATCATCATCTAAGATTTTATAAAACTATCTTTTTATTTAAAATTAATTTTTCAAATAATTTTTATATTATTTTTTCTAACTAACGTATGTTTATTTTAACAAAAAAATTATGAAAATTCACTATAGAATAGAATGATATCATCAATAACAAAGTCAAAAACCTACTAAATGTTGGGTATACATGAGCATGACATTCTATAACTTCAAATATTAAGTTTTTTGCTTTCCAAAAAGGAACTTCAAATTTGAAGTTTTGAGAAGTGAATATCTATATTTGAAGTTTCACTACTTAAAAATTGAGGAAATTACATGTTTACCACTTTCATACTATCACTTTTCATTTTTAACACCACTAAAAGGACATTTTCAAAAATACTTTCTTCATTAAGTGGCAAAAGACTCATATGCCCATATTCTTTATATATATAATAAATCAATATTTAAATAAATAAAAATATAAAAATATAAAAATAAAATAAATAATTTTTTTAATTTTTTTTCTAAATTATACTATTTCGAAATTCAAACCCTAAACCTTAAAACTCAACTCTAAACCCTAAACCATCAATCCTAAACTCTATTTTCTTTTAAATACGAACCCCAAACCCTAAACCATCAATCCTAAACCCTATTTTTTTTTTAAATAAACTCTAAACCCTGAAACATCAACTCTAAACCGTAAACCTTAAACCTTCAAATCTAAACCCTAAAACATCAACTCTAAACCCTAAACCCTAAACTTCAACTCTAAACCCTAAACCATCAACACTAAACCCAAAACTATCAACACTAAACCCTAAACACTAAACAGTAAACTTTAAACCCTAAACCCTAAAAAATTAACCCTAAACCCTAAAACCTTAACTCTAAACCATAAACCCTAAACCCTAAACCTTCAACCCTAAACCCTAAACCCTAAACCCTAAAAAATTAACCCTAAACCCTAAAACCTTAACTCTAAACCATAAACCCTAAACCCTAAACCTTCAACCCTAAACCCTAAACCCTAAACCCTAAAATCTTAGAGTTGATGTTTTAGGGTTTAGATTTGAAGATTTAGGGTTTAGG
>NW_013620394.1:0-1082 GCF_000695525.1 Brassica oleracea var. oleracea
TCTCGTTGTCTTTCAATGTAGGCTCTCTTTTTTTTGGACCTTGATGCATTTTGACATTATTCGTAGTGGATGGAAAGTTGTTCGAATTGTTGCTCTAAAAGTTGATCAAATGTTTCATCCATCATGTTATCAAGATCATGAGAAGAAGAAGAAGCCATTTTAAAGAGAAATTATAAGAGAGAAATGGTAAGAGAGAAATTGATAAGAGAGACAAAGTAACTCAACTCTTTAATTGGAAAATGGTAAAGGACAATATGATTTACAAAGCATCAAACGTTTGAGAAAACAGAATACGTATGGCACTTGGGCGTTTTTAATTACATCTACTCTTTATAAAGGAAGAAGAGGTGTTTGTTTGTTTGTGTCACATGCCACTGCAAGCTTTCTTTTTCTCTTTTTTTTTCTTTTGGTGTTTGTTTGTGTCACATGCCACAGCAAGCTTTCTTTTTCTTTTGGTGTGTTTCTGTCACATGCCACTCACTTCTTTTTCTTTTGTTCTTTGTTTCTGATGTCACACACGTAAAAGCAAATGAGTATGCATCATTAACACTTCTCAAAACGTGTAGTTACTATCCTAACAAGGCGCCACAACCCTAGCCATCAGTTACAATCCTAACAAGTCGCCATATAGTGAAAATGTATTGAGTAACTGAAACATACCATAAGCCATTGCCTTCTTCTTTTGATTTTGCCGGTTGTATCAATCTCCCACTACCATCTTCTTCATTGTCCTGCAACAGCAAAAGTCGAGTATGTATACAAAACAATCCTATGTAGGATAAGAAAAACAGAAACCAATATTATACATTGAAATAGCCAATATTATACATAATACAGACTCCAAAGAAAATGTATACAGACTCGAAAACAAAGAGAAACAAATACAGACTTGACCAGAAACATTAACTGAAACTCATACATAAAATAAGAGAATGTAAAGATCCATAAACTCAAACTAAGAAGCCAACATATCATTAATGAGCTTATTTTTCAAAGCAATCTCTGTTCAGTTAATGGCTCTGTCTTGGTAATTAAGGAGTCGAGCAATTTCTGCTTGTTAAGCTTGTCTCTCAATACAAAAT
>NW_013620395.1:0-633 GCF_000695525.1 Brassica oleracea var. oleracea
TTGGCATTTGCACGCCTGCTTGCTCAGATAATAAGACTGAGAGCGCACTCTCCAGACTTTCCTTTAAAGACTATACGTCTAGACAATGCTGGTGAGTTTACGTCCCAGACGTTTAATGACTATTGTATGTCCATGGGGGTAAGTGTAGAACACTCCGTGGCACATGTACATACGCAGAACGGCTTGGCCGAATCATTCATTAAACGTATCCAGCTGATAGCCAGACCATTGCTCATGCGGTCCCAGCTCCCGGTATCAGCGTGGGGACATGCCGTATTACATGCAGCAGAACTAATTCGCATCAGGCCATCTAGTGGGCATAGATATTCGCCATCCCAGTTACTCACGGGTCATGAGCCAGACGTGTCCCACATCAAAACATTTGGACGTGCCGTCTACGTTCCAATTGCACCACCACAGAGAACGAAAATGGGACCACAAAGGAGGATGGGAATATATGTAGGATATGACTCCCCGAGCATTATAAGGTATCTTGAGCCAACAACTGGTGATTTGTTTAAGGCCAGATACGCAGACTCACAGTTTGATGGGAGATAACGGCCGGTTGAGCAAAGAAATCGAATGGTTCGACCATCAATATCTTGGCAAGATCCTCGGACTAAAGAATGTGAT
>NW_013620395.1:778-1082 GCF_000695525.1 Brassica oleracea var. oleracea
ATCAAGTGGCTACAGAGTCTAAACAACGTCTCAAACGTGGTAGACCTATTGGTTCCAAAGATAAACAGCCTCGGAAGTCCAAGAGAGGTGCTGGATCCGAGAGCATCAAGGAAACCGTCCAGAACATTGATGGACCGGCCGAGCCGACCCAGACGGTCGAGCTAAGTGAGCCGGCCATGCCAAATAACCCGACCGTTCCAAATGATGGGGTTCCGAACGCCGAACTTCATGGGACACAAGGGCCGAACAATCAAGATATCTCTATAAACCATATAATGTCTGGAACGAAATGGAACAGAAATGA